>NC_061115.1:28865969-28977840 GCF_002878395.1 Capsicum annuum | reverse complement strand
ATATAAGTCAACCAAACATAAGAAAACTGAAAAACACTTTCTCGAAAATGTTTTCCATCATACCAAACACACCCTAAGGGTGTGTTTGGTATGAAGGAAAATGTTATGGCCAGTTCTGTAATGTTTTAATAGAGAAAGTGTTTGTTGGGTCTTGATGGATAATACCCATAAAAATACTTGAACTTTGACCAGATTTTCAATTGAGTATACTGAACTTTGCGGGGGTCCTATTACCCTCCTAAACTTTTTTTTTCGTATTTTAATGGCATATATCTACCCACTTGGACACGTGTAAAGTTCAGTATGCCCAACTGAAAATTCAGTCAAAGTTCAGATATTTTTGTGAGTATTATTCCTTTATTGATTGAGTCATTTTCTATCAATTTCTAAAAAATAAGTCATTTAGAAAAATATTTTCTTCAAATTTTGACGTTACCAAATAAAATAAAATAAAATAAATATTTTTCAAAAAATATTTTCTCCCGAACAAACTCTAAGGCTTTTCCGTTGACAAGTTGTTTTGGTTTTTGTTGAGTTCCCTGTCTGGTCGAAAGAGCAGGGTGCGTTATGTGTACAAAGTTTAAAGTAAAAATAATATAAATTCCAATCTTATTAGAATTATTTACACTCTCTCCTACTTTCTTAATTACTTTACTCTCTCCCGATTTATATATATAACAAAACCGACATATACATAGAAACTTTTGTATATGACAAGACTGATATATACATAACAAGGCCGATTCATATACATAACAAGTATGATAAGGCCGACATATACATAATAACAAGGCCAACATATACATAACAAAATCGATTCATATACATAACAGGGCCGACATATACATAGAAAGCTATGTATATATATTTTTAGAGAAAAATGAAATTTTTGTGATATGTTTGGAGAGGTAAGATTTTTATTAATAAGTGAAACTTTAGTTGTGAGTGTAATTTTTAGAAGTTAAAATTGGTAAATACAATTTCAGTTTTGACCAAAAAAATATCTTCAATTTTTAATTAGTTAAGTTAAACGGATTATTATTTCACTACTATATGAACAATTACTAGTTCTCAACATTAACTTTCATTATTTGACTTAATTTTGCATGCACTTTACAACTTGTGTTGCACGATTTTTCTGTTTCAAGACATTTTTCAACTTGTGTTACTCACAATTAGTGATTAGCCAGTGAGTATTAACTATCAACAGGCTTTTATAATTATTAGTCAAACTGATTTTTAACATTTCAATTAGGCTAATCATTACGTTTTAAAGAAAAAATTAAATGCTTCAAATGTCTTTTATTGTCATTTAGTCGTACATAAATAGATTTGAAAAACATAGGCCATTCTTTTACAATAATAAGGTTAATAATACTTTTGGTACCTTCCTTATTGGTAAATTTTTATTTTGATAGTTATGTTGTTTGACTAACCACATTTAACCTTCAATTAGTCGATATTTACACTTATTTTTCTAATAAATATTCATAAATTTACCAGAATTATTAACTGTTCCGTTAATTACTCATGCTTTATGATAAGCCTATGTTGTTAATTTCTATTTGACGGTGATGTCTAAACTAGTAAAAATAAATATACAGTCAAAATTTTCTATAACAGTCTCTCTTTATAGCGACATTTTATTATAAGGGCTTGAATTTTGTTAGAAGATGTTTGGCTGTACTCCCTACATAAAACACTAAGTTCACACATTTTAATTAAACATCAAATGTATTTAGTCAAATATCACAACACCCAAAGTGCTATTATCCCTTAATAATACTATATATCATAGTAATCTTTATCTTTTCTCAAGATAAAATAAGAATTGTGTCTAGCAAGTAGCATACTAGCAATGCTCATTTTCCGCCGTGCAAATAGCAAATTCATTATGGCAGTGAATTTTCAAAAGAAATTAGAAATTAATTAATACCTGTTTTTCCATATTAGTTCTCCCCCCCCCCCCCCCCCCTCTTAAGGTATCATACGAAATACAGCAAAGCAAATCTTGGTGAATGATGATTTTAACCCAAGAAAAAGGGAAATGATCCTTAGCAATAACAGCTAATTTCATGATTAGCATTTGGCATGATTTTCTTGATTGGATTTGATGGGATTTTGGCCCCTTTTCCTCTCTAGATGTTTCGTTTTTATTACATTTTTAATTGTCCATTATATTAAAATTAGATGTCTAATAATACTTATTCATTGCTCCATTTTAATCTTGCTATTAAATATAATTCATTACCTGAAACATTAAATTTGTTATATTAAAAATGATACAGTAAAATTATTATTTTTTAAAAGATTTGTGCCAAATATATGGTGGACAAATAAAGATAAACGGGTTATCGTTGTTTCAGCTTTTTCTTTTTAATTAAAAGTGGGGAATCTTGGTTACACAAAGTGACGAAATTTTCATCAAATGCTTTTTTGAGTAATTATCAGTGTTTATAAAAGGATATATAATAAGTCGATCAATTTATACCTTTAATGATTTGAAAAAATGGTCCATATGTCGTACAAACTTATTGATTACGTTAAATAAAACATGAGCTCATGACTTATAAGAGTTAATTACATAACCTATGGTTAATTTAGATATTATAAATTGTGTAATTAAGAGTTTTACACGTTATTCCATTTATACCATAGTCAAGATTGTTGCTAAGAATAAAAAGTTAAATATAAGGAGATTCCTATATTGGTGATAACAAAATCAAATGCATATCAAAAGAAAATAATTAGTTGTTTAATAAGCTCTAACACTAAAGGCATTTTAATCCATTAGCATTAATATATATTGCGTAGTAGAATCTTTTGAACATGTACAATACTATAGTCATATATTACGTATACATTGTTTACTACACAATGTATGACGAATTGCAAATTTTCAAGATGAATCTATGTTACTATGGGTGTGCTTGCATTCGATAGGTTAAAACTTTTGAGAAATATATTTTTTAGAAAAATAATTTTCTTAAACATAAGGATAATGATTTCTCTCGTGAAAATAGAGAAAATAAATTTCACAAATGACATTCACATTGATTGTGTTCTTCCGACCCTTTGACACACCTCGTAGTCACCCTACCCCTATAGTATCATCCCATCACCCCTACTCCAACCCTCACCTCCCATAACATTTACCCAAATTACAATATAAATATTTTTTGAATAATATTTTTAATCACGTATCAAACACAAAAAATAAGGGAGAAAAACCTATATAGCATTCCTTAGATAGAAAATTACAACTCATAGCATAGCTTTCATTTTTTCAAGTTGTAGCAAATCTTATAAAAAAATAAAAAATAAAAACGTTTTTTTCCTTTTAATAAAAAAAATACCAATTATATATATGAAAAAAAAATTCTTATACCCAAAAAAGGAGATGTCAGTTATTGTCAGATATCTTCATCAGCTTAAATGTCTCAATAAACGATTTTCATATAATTAATTAATATCTTAAACGTATCATTCAAAGAATTCTGTTCTCATCTTACGAAATTTCATTTTCTATCAAATTTTTGTTTATTCTTCTTAAACAACTTCAGTTATATGTTTGAAGTTGATCAAACTAATAAACGGTGAAAGGGGACATTCTCTTCTTATTACGTCTGGAGGAAGATGGGATGTTAACGGTGTGTTAATTGTTAAGGCTGTTTTATCCAATTAATTTTTTATGATTGGTTATGTTGCTCGTATTGCAGAAAAAAGATTGTGGTTTCGATCTTATTGTGATGTCGTATGATGCAGTTGACTGATGCTTTCAATGTTATTTTTATTCATGGGATGTTAACAATCTGATTGTGGTCATTTAATTGTTGAAATTGATTGGTGTTTTTTCTGGTATATATATGTTGAATGTATGATAGTATTTTGTTATAAAGTATGAATTTTGTAAAATAATAATTATGAACCTCGTATTCAGTTACGAAAATTGATTTGTGTATTTTTTTAAAATGTTGATAGTATAAAAGTGTTGTTGAAGTTTTATCCAATTAATTTTTTTATGATTGGTTATGTTGCTTGTTTTTCAAAAATAAAATTATGCTTTCAATCTTATTGTGATATCATATGATGTATTTGGTTGATGCTTTCAATCTTATTTTTATCAATGGAATGTTAACAATCTTATTGTGGTCGTTTAATTGTTGAATTTGTTTGGTATTTTTGTTGTATATGTTGAACGTATGAAAGTATTTTGTTGTAAAGTATGAATTTTGGAATATAGTAATTCTTAAAATTGTATCCAGTAATATAAATTGGTTTGCGTGTTTTTTTGGTATGTTGAAATTATGAAAGTGTTGTTGAAAATATGAAATTTCATATATAGAAATTGTGAAATTTAGTAAAATTCTTGATTATGAAATTGTATTGTGTTTATAGGTAGACCTAAAAATTTTGCTGTAGATGGAATAATGTATGACACAGATTCAAAGTATAAAGGATTGGTTGCTGCAATATCAAAACGACTGAAGATTGATATTAATTCTACCAAAATTGAGATTAAGTTTTTAATAAATGATAGATGCCCACCGATGCTCATACATAATGACACTGGGTTAATGGTGTATCTAGATTAAAAAAAAGTAATGCGAAATTTTTTGTTAGTTATCCATTGTATGTGACAACAACTGATATGTCAATGCAACAAAAAATCTGAATAATTAGTTATTTGTATTGATAACAACATGAATACTGATTTAAATCTAGATCGGCAGAAGTTATACTCTACAAATTCAGTTCGGTTGGTTGGATTAACTTCAGAGGATGAAATGATGGATGAAGATAGAGTTGAAATAATCGAAGAAGTTATCAATCCAATAATTGCAGTAAACCAGAGTTACATCGATAAACACGTTCACAAGTTATGAATTTGCACTCTTTATTGCATCAGTTTACATTTCGAACTGAGAGATCTAATGAAAAAGGTACGAACTATTCCAACATATATCTTAACTTCTGAATAGTGTATATTTCCTTAGTATTTTAATTATATGTTCTATAACTATTTGTTTGATTTTAAACAACTTAGACAACTACTGCCTAATTTGTCATGTGGAAGAATGTACATGATTTCTTAGAGCTTCAAGTACAAATAATACAAAGGTTTTCAAAATAAGAAAGTATTGTGAAATTCATACATATTTAGTACGAGATCAAGTATATGCAAGACGACAAGTAATGACAAAGGTTATTATTGGTTTAGTGTTGCCTAATTTGGCATGGTGATCCAACTAAATCATATCAAAAACTTTTAGGTTATTTGTACATTTTGGAAAAACAGTATCCTGGATTAGTTTAGTTGGAAAAAAATAGAAGAAAATCATTTCTTGTATGCCTTTGTTTCATTACGTGGATGGAAATATTGCAAATCTATAGTCGTTGTTGATGGTGCTGGATTAAAATCACTTTATGGTGGGACAATTCTAATTGCAAGCACATCGAATACGGGAGGTAACAAATTATTATTTTACTTGTTAATTTTCAGGCATAATTAATTTTTTTTAGATATATTGTGTTAATTTTTTTTATAGTATGACATCGAATGATAAAGGATATTATGAATGATTTTATTTTTTGAAATAAACTCAACTAATACACATGTTGCTAATGATTGTATATGCAGGACATATATTACCACTTGCTTATGCATTGGTTGATTATGAGAATATAGCATCTTGGACATGATTTTTTGAGAAATTTAGAGAAGCTTTTAGAGAAAGAAATGACATGCGTATTATGTCAGACAGAAATGACAGTATATGAAACGCAACATCAACAGTCTATTCGAATCTGTCACACCATGCTTGTATTTGACATCTATGAGAAACTATAAAGACGAATTTTCATAAGACAGTTGATGAACTACATAAGTTCTTTTTTGCAATGGCAAAGTCATATACACTTTAAAAATTTAAAGGGTTAGTGGAAAAAGTTGACCAAATTGACAGAAGAGTGAGGGTATATTTGTATGAAATTGACTATCATAAATGGAAAAGGGTTCATTCTACGATAAAGCGTACTTGGACTCTAACATCAAACATTGTTGAATCTATAAACAATACAAAAAGGAAAGCTAGAAAGTTACCTGTTGTTTCTGTGTTGGATTTTATGAGGTTACCTGTTGAATCGAGAAATACAAAACAAAACGCGGAAAGAAAAAAATACATCGACAGTGCTAATAAAAAGATACAATGATATTCTCAATGATAACAAACAACAATCGCATAATATGATGGTATATTTTTAACTTATTAAATTACAATTTTGTATAAATTCCTTAAAGAACTTTGTTGTTGTTTACTGTGTTTACATTATCTTTGATTTGATATTTTATTTTAATGATAATGTTCTGAATTGTAAATATGTATTTATCATATTATGTTGTTACATTTTTTTTTATATGATAAAGTTATTAACAATAAAGTTCATTGTAGGTAAGAGATTCTAACGAATTTTTGCATACCGTTATCGATGGAGTTAACAGATTTGTTGTATGCCTGCGAAGTAGAAAATGTAGTTGTGATCGATTTCAATTAGATGAGATACCTTGCTCCCATGCAATGACGGTTATTACATATCGTAACCAACATGGAGAAGACTATTTCTCTACATACTATAACAATAAAAATTTTAAGGATGCTTATGCAATACCAATTGAGTCTCTTCCTTGTGAGAGTATATGAAATATACCTCAAGAAGTGTTGGATGAAATTGTATTACCGCCTGATTCTAAAAGACCATCCGAACGTCCATGTTATAAGAGGTGGAAAGCACCAAATGAAGATAAGTGCAAAAGAGCTAGGGTTACATGTAGCAGCTGCCATAGAGAAGGACATAATAGAAAAACATGCCATAAATATGCTCCTCCAGTTTAATAAGTTTTTTTTTTAAAAAATATTTTTCAAGTTTGATTTTGTTATGTTTTTTTGAATATTTTTAATAAATAATCCAACTTATGTTTTTGTTTAATATTTTGTGTTCATTTTCAACTTTATATTAGTGTTTTATTTGACTTTTTAAGTAAACATATATTTGCCGTGAATACAAAAAAATGAAACGAGTTGATATAAAAAATGTTGAACGAGGTGAAATACAATACAACCGTTAAAGTATCATAACATTATATAAGTGTACAAATGTAATGCTTAAAAATGAGAAGAATTCTTTTGTCATACCAACCATTGTAATAAGACAACAGTAATGAGTATTAAAAAAATATAAAAAATAGAACATCCATAGATATTTGTATTATCTAAATTTATGTATGTTGACATAAAACGAAATGATATCACTTTCATTGAACGAAGTTAAATACAAATCACCTGTAAAACTATCATAACATTATATAAGTGTATAGATGTAGTGCTTAAAAACCCAAAAAAATTATTGCATACCAACAATGGTAAGTCAGATAACAGTAATAAGCATAAAAAATAGTTAAGAACTGCAAAATTCATGTATATATGTATTATCCGAAATCATGTATGAAGAAATAAAATAAAATGATATCAATTTCATTCAACGAATTCAAATACGAAACAACTGTTAAAAGCAGCAAAACATCATATACGTAGTCCTTAAAAATAAAAACTAAACTTCGTTCGTACCAACAATTTAAAGAAGACGACACTAATGAGCTCCAAACAACATTAAATATCAAATGCCTATTTATGCCTTTTTTTTTAGTGACAGCTGAACTAACAACATCTCTTAATATCTTTGGACCACGAAATTTGCTTGTAACATTGCCAGTCACCTCACTTTCGCTTATAGCACCATCGTTTTATTTTTTCCTAGCATAATTTCAAAGTAACGCATCATATGTCATACGATGGTTGAGCATTGAACTTGTTGGTTGAAATATCAAATACACCATGACTTATAAACTCTGTAAATGCACACTCATACCTACCAAAATCACTGAAAAAAAGTAATACGAAAAAGTTTAGTACATTAATATATACAATTAGAATATAGTAATTTAAATAATATAATTATACGTACTTAAACTGTGGAGCCTATTGGAGAACGTCCCTTACAATAACATACTCAAGTGGATCAGTCATGACTTTGTCAATGCATGCAGACTCTCTATCCCAACAAATATCAGCTCGTTTATCATAGAAGTCAGTTGCAAATAAAATAACGGTAAGATGGTAGCAAGTGATTGAACATGTCGATGAACATTCTTAGTGTTCACAACACCTTCAATAAATGAATAATACACATATAGACACCTGCGTCTAATGCGAAACAAAATTATAATTCAATGGAATGATTCACTAACATTAACTGGAATAATGATGTTGTCCACAGTATCCCAAGATACATTCACAGGCATCTTAAAATTCCTAATGTACTGACCAACATAGTATTCAGGAGAGATGTATCTCTTGTCATTCTTCGCCCCCAACCATTGTTGCTTAATTGCACAGACCCACTTAATGAATCAAACATCAGTTGTGGTATACGTTATCTGTTTCATCGTACTATACTTTACTTTTTTTCGCAAATAGTACATGATCACATCTACATGTTGATTTAAAGAGGAACATAACAGTGATGAGCAGTAATTCATTGTAAACAATACATACTTGTTACAAATAATTACAGAACAGTAAAATAGAGCATGTACATACAACTAAAGTTTTGTGAATGATCAATAGGTATCATTCATAGGATATATTTTCGAGTCTAAACTGACACACGTACACAAACACATACACAAATAGAAACATATACACAAACAGACAAACATACACAAACACAGTACACATAAATAATATTTTACTTAGTATCTGAAATATTTTCAATTGACAAAATGGCAAATACACGCATTCATGACACCTCAATGCATGGTTGTTCTTTTCTTAAATAATATCTAGAATACTATTTAGCAGTAAGTTCTCTATCCGACATTATCAACTATCACTGCTGTCGTAGTCCGTAGGCTAGACTTATCTTTCTGAAGTTATTAGTTGTGTGCTTAATAAACAACATGACTAAATCCTTGCTATCATTCTCTCTTTAGTTGCTGAAACTTTGTATACTTTTGGTCATTGAAACCTTCATACATAATTTCAGCTACATATGTTTGAAATATGGCAGAAAATGCCTTCAAATCATTTCTATTCCAAATATCACGACTCTGTAGGGCCTGTTTTGAAATATAATTATTGAAATGCATTCCAAATATATTTCTATGACACTTTTAGAACGACACTTAAAGAATAGTACGATAATTTTACAATAACTTTTGTGATATTTATAAAATTAACTTCAAATAGAATGTTATGGTCCAAATGTTAACTATACACATACACAATATATATAGATTAAGTTTGTATTAAATTAGATTTGAAATATACCTCATCATTTCATGAACGATCAGTGTGAATCATGTAAGAAATCAACCTTTTTTATTAATTTTCAATCCACCGAGCTTAAATTTAGAATTTATGATGACATTTTCAGCATTGCTTTTTGTACCCCTATGACTATTTAATAAAATATAATAATGTTATATGATGATATATACTAAACTCTTGAATGAATGATTTAGTACAATAAAATAAAAAAATAAAGTGTTATCTTTCACGCACTTTCTTCAAATTCGCATAACACTAATCTGTAAATTGATTAATCAATATATCTGGATAGTCTTCAAATGAATGTTTTTTATTGAAGTAAACTATGAATTTTTCATGGCTAGAACTATAATGCTGGTGCATTATCACTGGAGATTTATCAAAGATGATCGGTGATGAAATTTGAAATTCAAATTTTGGTGTTTCAATTATCCTAAATGTAAGTTTTAGTGTGATCAACTGAGACAGTAAAAAATAATAATTTATTCAAAGGAGAAAGATTGCCGATCGATTTTGCACCAACAATGTCACCACACACTTTACATATAAATACATTCAAAAAAGTCATGTAGAGATCATTTTATCACATTTAAAAAATAAAAAAATCAATATTAAATGTAAGGGTAAGTAATGAATAAGTTAAAACTCTATGTATTAAGCATTAACAAATTGATATCAAGTTAATGTAATATTACCATCCTTTTCAGAAATCATATCACGAGACAATTCATCCTTCACGTTGATTGGTTCATTAGGAATTTCTTCACATATTTTGTTTGCATATGGTGTTTGTAATAAATCATCCACAGACTGAGAATCATTCTTCTAATGATCATAAAAAATAAAATTAACTTTGAAAATAAATCTAAATAAATTTGTCAAAAATTTTACATGTGCATACCTTATTTTCATTGAATTCACCAGACTTGATTTTTGCAAACCTTAATTCATTCAAAATAGTTTTGACAGATTCAACAACATATTATTTTACCTCCTCAAACTATTTATCAATCTACTCATAAAACAATAATGAATGTAATAGTTTCATGTTAAATAATATATTCTGAATAATATAAAAATTATTAATTTAATTAAACTATTAAAATTTTATGACTGACTTTTTCCTGAAAATCAGACATTTCATCAAGAATCTGTACATACATAAACATATAATTTTAATGCCAACATGACTAATATTCCAGCAGCATTCATGTACAGTATAAATCAGACCCAACAGAAGAAGGACAGAGAGTGTATCCGAGGCATATGGTTCTTCCTCCCTTGTTATGTAAAGATTGATGAACGTTTAGCTATGAAATTTGAAGCCAATCTTCCTTTAAATTATGTTGTGTGCTTAAAATCATTTTTTTGCAAGCAGTAATGCTAGTCTCTGAAGTTTTGATTATATGACTCCCCACTTGCTACAAGTAGTAATGCGTCTCATTCCAGTTCTCCTACTTACAAATTATAAATTAAAGTTTAGTAGTAGTCTACAAAGTACAAAATGAGGATATGAGTATAAATTTTGAAAAGTAGTAATGCGTTTCATTACTACAAGTAGTAATGTGTCTCATTCTAGTTCTCCTACTTGCAGATTATAAATCAAAGTCTAGTAATAGTCCACAAGGTACAGAATAAGGATATGAGTATGAACCTTTACATACATAAAAATATAAATATAATACCAAACAAAAATATTTTTTTTTTTTGAAATTTCAACATGTCAGCTCTTACCTACAAAATACATGACATATATATATATATATATATATATATATATATATATATATATATTAATTAATTAATTAAATAAGTGATAAGAATATTTATAGTTTACATTTGTCAATTCATTCTTTATATCAAAGATTTGTTCATCTTTCACATTTGATTACGAATGTTTTTCACCATAGACATTTGAATGAACAAAGTTGTCCTGATCTTATTGAACGAAGCTGTCTAGATGTATTTGCAAGAAGATTGTACTTTACCATTTCCTTATTGGTAAAGACAATATCTTTGAATTGATACTAGTAAAAAAAAACATGAGTTAGCTTAAATAGATAGCAAATATATAATGACAATGAAATAGATATTGATTTAGAATAAAAGCTAATATATAGAAGTGTAGTTGAGATTATCTCGTTGCTATAACGCTTAAATATTGTTGTCTTCAAATACTCATTAAAAATGAGTTTCTCCAATGACTTTCAATTTAGAATTTGAGGACTCATAAGTGATTCACTTCGAATAGCAACAACTTTGTCCATGCTCAAACAACATTCATAAAATCATATTTGAAGAGCAAAATAAAATCCACCAAAGGTAAATGGTGAGGGATTGATCTTCAAACCACGACTATTAGATTTATACAATATTTTAAAACACTTATCGTTCCAATCATAATTCAAGTAGTCACCAGATTCAACAAGAACAAAGTATAACTTTGGTATGTAGTTCCTTTGCATCAAGAACCAAGAATCTGATTATGAAATAACAACAACAACAACAAATTCAGTGTATTCACACAAAGTAGGGTCTAGGGAGATTATGAAATAAATCATATCAATTTTATACAAATCTTCTTCCTTAAAAAATTTCTCAATCACAGCAAAATCAGTATAGAAATCACTTCTCTTGATCTTTTCAATACCAGGATAATACTTAGACATAAACTTGTTTGAAACTTTGAATAAAAATTATTTTTTTTTGTCAAACCTTAAACCAGTTACAACAGAAAATTCCTCTTACCAAAATGCAACAACTTGCCATTCAACCTAAAGATGAATAAATCATCTCTGTTATTCTCTGTCTCTACGTGCAACAAATTTCGAAGAAGTTGGGGTTGCACTTTAAACTGTTACATCTTCAAAAAGTGTCTAAACGGAGAATTTTCAAACATTTCGAAGTGTTCCTTTTTTCATCTTAACATAAGGTCATCGAAAATATCAACCTTAATGTACGATACCCAGTGACTATATATTTTTCGCTCCTACATACATTTATAAATATAAAAATAAAAACGTAAAAATACAACAAAATTTAGCTTTTGATAGTTGCAAAATGATCTGTTGATTGTTGCAACAAATATATAGTTTAAGTAATTACATACTTTATCAAGGAAATATATGTTATTACATACTGTATCAAGGAAATCTTACAATCTTTTGAAAACACACTCAAATTACAAAAAACATACAATTTATATAAATAATTTATACAAACTTTGAAAAAAAAAATCAACAATCAAAATTTTTTTACCAACAAAAGAATAACTATTATTATAAAACAAAAATTGTACATGCATTAATAATTTAAAGAATCTGTAAAAACAATATAAAAAATTATATGACTTTTTTAAAAAAATTCAGCAATCAGTATTATAATATCAAGAAATCCTATAGTTTTTATAAAACACTTCATACACATGTTTTAAAAAAAACTTTTACAAAATAAAAATTATACCTTGCAAACTTTTTGAGATTTCTTGTTGGACACATTCTTGGCATTTTTCACTTTAGCCCTCGTCCTTGTTACTCGTGAAGGTATTTCTCCTCCACACTTAAATTTTTTGAGTTTGAATAATGAAATCTCATCCTCAAAATTGGAGTCGGACACTTGTTCACTAACCATATTTTTTCTCTAATGATTCTTCTTATCTTGAGGAATCTCAACCTTTTTATTGAGATTTTTTTCAGTATGCATGTTCAAATTGAGTTTCTTCGATTGTTCATGAACAAACGGAACTTCAATTTTATCGGGCAAGCATTGATTTTGATTCTTGTTGTAAGACCCACTTTCAACAATCTTTTTTTACACTTCGATAGAGGAGATGGAGTGAAACAACTTAAAATCAAACAAGGGTCTAGAAAGATGAATGAGGCTACTATTTTTTATTATTCTAGGACTTCTACACGAAGGAATAGAATCAATTTCGGTTTAGACATGATTAACAATGGAGAATAAAAAACACAAATATATCAATTTTGTATTTTTATGGAAAGAAGATGAATATTATCTGAAACCCATTTTTTTTCTCGAGTACGTTAATGAAGAATCAACTTTCAATAAAGTTTTAAAGGTTGAGTATTAGGATGAAGAAAGAGAATAAAGTTTTGAAGTTTAGATTATTTGAATGGAGAAAGAGAGAGGTGCTTCCGAATTTTTTTCGGATAATTAAATAGATTTAAAAGTCATTTTCCTTCAATAAAGTTATCTGATAAAAGTGTGCAATCTTTTAAATAAAATATAATATATATATATATATATATATTTTACCATAATTATCAATACACACTTTAAGGAGAATATTGATTACAACCCTATAAATATGGAACTGATTTTAAATTATATAATTAAAAAACAAATTTTGAAAATACAATAAAAATAATATATATTTTAATAAGTTACGATAACTTGTAATGAAATTACCATTAATGCAATTATCTAAAATTGCTGTAAAAATTTGTAATTTTGAATCTAATAATACTATATGGGATAATTTTTTTTTAGTAAGAGAATTGTGGGGTAATCACATGATGCTGTATGCGAGGGCAGAATTTCAACCCTTTGCCCTTTCAAATTTATGGCTGCAAATGACAAAAACACAATTAATAATTGCCTTAAGCGTACAAGAAGAAGATAACTACAAGAAAGAGAAAAGGGAATTTTTTGGAAAATTACAAGGAATCACCTAAAAAAAGAAGGCATGCTCTTGGATTGGATATAGGTTTCCTAACTAGAATTCTCATTTCAATGGAATTGAGTAGTTTTAACTAATATGTGGAAAGGTGTATGGATTTTAATTGAAAAGTAAGTTGTAATATATTGCATTTGCGAAAAAATAAAAAATTTTGCAATTTTTTGCATGTATATCTACTTCATGACAACTTTAGATGTACGGTGTATGAAGTTCAGCCTAGACCATATATGGCTGAACTTGCCTCACTATGTCTAAGAGGTTTGATTTTTCAAGTGCGTGCTTAACTTCAGACACCATGTGTTTGAAGTGGGAATATATGTAAAAAATATTTAAAAGTGGGTACATGTTAAATGACAGTATCAAAGCAGGCAGCCTCATGAAACTTTTACACCTTTAGCTGAAGTAAATAATAGATAGTTGACAGGTAAAGCATAAGATAACAATATCAAATTCTGCATACATCCTACCTTTTCCAGACCCTCGCCGGTGGGATACAATGGGTATGTTGTTGTTAAGACAATCAATGTGAGTTCATAAACAAGTGAACTAACGTTTACTCGAAGTAAATAATGAGAGGTCAGGAACAAAAAATGTCGATGTCAAAAGCTTCTCCCATCAACTGTGAGTAGTAACCAATGGAAGCTTCTCTTCGCGGTATCTTTTCCATTTCCAATATTGCTCTCAGGCTGTTTTTCTAGGACTACTGCAACCATGTAAAGGGAAAAAGATAAGAATCAACATACAAATGATCCAAAAGCCTGTTGCTGATGACTTATATGCTTGAAGGTCGAAGCTAATCATAATTCAAACTTAGATGTTGATTTCTGAAGGACATTATGTCGTGTAGAACTATATGCTAATGTTTAGAAACCTAAAATGTTGAGGTCAGACCCTCTAAATTGAGACGTTGGAGCAATTATTTGCTGATATCGAAATGTCAGCAAATGGTAACCCGGTTTGAACATTAAGAAGTCTAAATTAGTGAAACCAAGAGGTTCACATAAACATTTTATATAAAGAATATCCACAACTTATCAACCTTAGAATTTTCAAAATCTGGGTCGGGTCCATGTGACCCGACCTGATCCGACACCCCCAGGGACCAAGGTTAAGAAAGGAACTCAAGAAAAAATCATACCACATGCTGCAAACTGAACAAAATCTCAAACTGCTTCTAAGGTAAACTACCACATTATCTATGACTATCCCCGGTAATTCAAGAATATTAGCTCTATATGTATGTGGCTCATATTCATATGCAATCATTGCCTTATTTATTCCCAGAGATTCAACCTTTAAAGAGCAGCAAAAAATGGATTGTTTCTCACAGAGTATGTAGATGCATTATTGACAGAACGTAATGTAACAAATCAGTTGTCAACGAAAGACACATGCTAAAGTCATTAGTTTTGTTTAAAATCTTGCAAGCATGAAATTTTCCTCAACTTTTGATTGCCAACAATATATATGCATATATATTTCAGTCAAAATGTAGAATTTAAATGTCGAGCAGAAATAAAAGCGGCAGTCAAAATTTTGAATTTAAATGTCAAGCAGAAATAAAAGCAGCAGTGATAGAATTAGATGCTGAGTAATTACTATAATCAAAATACCAAATCCTTCAGTAAAGGCACTCTAAATAGATTAGAAAAAACATCTTTGGACAATTTGAAAACATTATAAAAAATTGATCAGGAAAACAAGTTTGTAAAATACTAGAAAACATTGAAATAGTCCTCATTAATCTGAGGAAACCAAAATAGATACCAGGTTTATTTTCCATTGGATAGAATTGTTCATAAATCAGGCATCTCAACAAGAACAACAACAACCACCTACCCAGTGTAATCCCACCAAGAGGGGTCTGGGGAGGGTAGGGTGTACGCAGACCTTACCAGTTCCTCAGAGGTGTAGTAGAAAGGCCATTTCCAGTAGACCCTAGGCTCAAGAAAAGAGGTCTACTGCCTCAGAAGTGTAGTAGAAAGGTTTTTTCCGATAGATCCTCGGCTCAAGAAAAAGAAGTCTAGAAAAAAGACGTAATGAAAGTACAAGAGACTATAGATAGTGAAAAAACACCAAATAGTAGCAGAATAGTACTACAACAAAAATCAGGCGTCTTTGTGATTAAAAAGATGCACAAATATAGAGAAAAATACATAAAACAAACAATGTTTTTCCTTCATGCAAATTACATTCCCTTGAGAAGATATACATAAAAAACCCAAGGCATGAATATATATCATATATGTATCTTTTACTTAGTGGCATATTTGGATTCTTTATCGGCACATAGCAGAAACTCAGACTTTCTGGTTGAAACAACTATTCAAGATTAGTTTTCTATGGTGAAAGGGATATGAGAACTCTGTACTGTTGTTGCTACCACTGCTTTTGCTGCTCTAAGTGATTAGTTTCTTCCATTGTATGAACAGTGACATTCTTGTTATATTCAGGCTTCACGCTTCGCGTGCCACTTAGAATGTAGCTGGTTTTTTCCTCTTTTGGTGGAATATAGTTATGCTTTGCAGGTTCTTGTTGAATATAGCTATACTTCGAAGCTTTATGGGTGTTTTGAGTCAATTAGGATAACCAAGGAACTTTCCGTCACTGTTTATGATGTTTCAGTTGCATCCATTTGTACCTTCTATGACAAATTGCAAGCTATATGGAGAGTTGGTGCTTCACATAGACAACACATAATTATGTGTATGATTAGGGAGTAAAAACATTTAGGCTTTGAGTCAACATGAATATGAAGGAGGCTTTCAAATTGCATCTGAATGTGATCGATTGTATATATATGGAAGCCAAATGTATTTTTTCATATAATTTCACCCATAAGTCTTTATGGTTTCCCAACTAGGAAAATGTGTTTACTCAGCCAATCGACATATGAGGAGTATTTACCAACTTTACTCGACTCAACTTAACAGAGGCTAAGACTGTTGTTTAGAAGGAATATAGTTTACATATTCCCCCACATAATCTCATATAATTATCGTTTTTTCCTCAATAATCCCATGCTTCGGCTGCGCTTTGTGTATTAAGCCCCAACAGGCAACTGCAACTTTTTGTACTTGATAACACGACTAGAAAGAATCAAGCATGAGTACAAAGACAAATTAAGAGTTATGTACAGTTAGACAGGCCATTGAGAAAGTCATCAACTGTATCAATAAGTCCCTATTAGCATTTCCTGTCCTTAGAGGATACAAATGTTCCTTTCATAAAACAGTACACCATTTTACATGTCAATTTTATTACAAATGTTATTGCATATTGGAGGTGCCTTAAATCCATTACTTTTTTTTTTTGATAATCGTGGTGTCCGGGCCAGGTTGCGCACACCTCGACTAATTCTACGAGATACCTGCCACCTCCCACCAGCAACAGGTACTAGATAACTTTGTCCACCAAGTCTAGAATCTAGAACAGATGAGAAAAAATCACCTAATGTTTGTCTTTGTTGGGAATTGAACCTGAGACCTTATGGTGCTCAACCCAACTTCATTGAACCACTAGGCCACGCACTTTTTTTTCGAGTCAACTTCCATAATACTCAACTAATTTCGCAGGTTACCTTCTAACTCCCACCACCACATAGTTACCAGGTAACTTTGTCCACCAAGGCTTGGAAAGACAAGAAATAAATCACCTAGTGTTTTTCTTTTCGCCTCCACAGGAATTCAAACCGAAACTTCTCGGTTCTCAACCCATTTCATTGATCACTAGGTAACACACTTGTGTGCTTGCAATCTTAAATGCAACTCTTTATTAAACCATCAACGTGTAACTTAAGTTAATCTCATACATATTTGTAATGCCTCACATTTTGGACTAGAATGAAAATCCGTCATTCCTATGCGTGGATGTTTCAAAAGCCTCAAATCCTATATAAATTTAGTGTGTTAATCAATTATGTAGTGTGGGAATCTATTTGAACATGAATTTAGATCATAGAGGTCCCCTAACTCAAGTACAAGTTGAAAGTTTTCCTATTGTTCAAGTTTTAGTGAGCGTCAAAACTTGGGTCAACTTCAATCGACCATAACTTGTTGTATATGACGAACTGGGTGGTTTACTATATATCAAATGAAAGATCTTTGAATTATCCTTCCAACGATACCAATTTCGCCTAAATCCGATATCGGAGCAAAGAGTTATGCCTATTTTACTCCAGCATATCAGGCTGGAAATAGTGTGACGACATTCGTGATAGCTTATCACATTTGTGACGCCCTATCACGAAGGTCGTCAGCCTTAGGCAGAAACCAGCTCCTAAGTGACGACATTTGTGACGCCCTATCACGAAGGTTGTCAGCCTTAGGTAGAAACCAGCTCCCAATTGACGACATTTGTGATAACTTATCACAAATCTGACGACATTTTTGATGGCTTATCAGCCTTGGTCGTTAGCTATGATTTTCAGCAACTGGGAAATTATTTCATAAGGGTATTTTGGTCTTTGCCTTCACCTTCCACGACTTATAACCCTAAAGAGGCGTAATTTTTCCCATTTTTCTTCAGTTAAGCATCTCAAAAACCCTCTCTTATGCTCTCAACCACAAGATTAGGGATTCCATCAAACTCATCTCTCCAAAGCAAGATTCAAGCCTTTTTCCAAGATAATCAAGAATTAAGTTTCCCAATCCAAGAACTCTCCAGCAAATCATCAAGGTTTTCTTTCTAAGGTATGCGTGTGTTCATTCATGGACTCCTTTCGTCCATGAAGTTCAAGAACCCTTTTCTAAAACTATATATTATGGTTTTCAAGTTATGAATGGATTGTTGATCATGTTTATGCGTTGAATGATGCCAAGATAGAATCTTTATGTGTTATTATGAATCTATGACATCATATGAGTTGAAAACATGTAAGTTTGATTATTTATGATGAGTAATTGTATTATTTACACCTATGCCTAAGTTGTGCATGTAAGGTGTTTGATAAAATACCTAAGAGACTAGAAATCATGCATTATAGCTAAATTGTGACTAAGTGAAGGATTCATGATATGCCCCCATATTCCAATGATTTTCATGTTGATATTGTGTCTTGTAAATGTTGTTGGGATGTTCATGAACTAGTCTTATGAGATCATGCCATGCTTACTTGCAAATCCTACTTATGTACAAAATGTATGATATCCATGCACTTCATGGAATTCCCCAAGTTATGATATTATGGGTTGTTGATGTTGGTCACGTACTCAAGTCAGTCATGTGTGTCAGTTTCCTTCCATCGAGTCCTCGGGGTATTCGTACCCGAAAAATATAGCTGTGTGCCTAGAGCAATGTCATGTTATCACGATACTCTCAGTTAAGCAATGATCTATAGAATTCAGTCAGTCATGTGACTCAGGAAAACTCAGAAATCTCAATAGTTCAATAATCTTAGTGATCTCAGTACTCAGTCTGTAACTTCAGATTCACAGTCAATCTCAATAACTTCAGTACTCTCAATCAGTCCTCAGAACTCAGTACATTTTGTTAGTCATCGAAATTCAGTAAACTCAGTTTAGCATTTTGTTAGTCATCAAAATTCAGTAAACTCAGTTTAGCTCCGCTAAACAATACCACTAGTATCAGTTCAGCTAATCAGTTCAGTTCAGTTATTCAGTTCATCTCTGCTATTCAGTTTAGTGTATTTCAGATGGGAGTAGGATTCAGCACCGAGTGAGCCTAGGGATGGAGACTCACCCACTAGAATAGGATTGAGATCCCTAGAAGCAATCCCTAAGTTCCAGAACTACGTAGCCAGCGTAGGTACGACATGTCACCCGTTAGATAGGACTGACATACTCGCGGGTCACCCGTTAGCACATTTATATGTATAGGATTGATCCCAGGAGTCACCCGCTAGATTAGGACTGACTCCACAGCAAATGTCTTTACTAGTGGCGCGACTGACACTCTTCCAGTCAGGGCAGAGATTAAACGCCAGTCAGCTTAGCTTGGGGCATGTCGGTTAGATGAACACATCCCACAATTTCAGTTACAGAATCAGGGCTTTCAAACACAGTCAACTCAGCTTAGTAGTACAGATTCAGTACTGTTAGATACAGTCAATGCTTATCATTGTAAATAGACTTCAAGATCACCCATTAGCTAGGACTGATCTCAACTATGATTAATCAGTATCAGAATCATTAGATTTAAAGATCACCCGCTAGATAGGACTGATCTCAGACTAAGTCAAATCATCCTTATTATCAGTATACTCATGATCACCCGCTAGATAGGACTGATCTCAGATTTAGTTACTCCAAGTAGAACGGAACTCAGATAGTTCCATCAGAACTTAAACTGTCAGCTACAGTTGCTCAGTATCGGTTATATCGATTAGTCCGATCATTACCGTTATATCAGCTATATCAGTTGTCATAGCTCACGTTACCAGTATTCAGTTTCAGGACTGTTAGACAGTCATTCAAACCAGTTCTTCATAATTTGAACTGTCAGAAATAGTCAATAATCTATTCAGTACCTCAGTAACAGTAAAGTCATGTCGTCAGCATTCAGACTCAGTAGTCAGCATCAACACGAGTTCAGTTATAGTTGTTTATGCATGTATGTATTCTCACGTTCATATTAGTTAGCATTGTTCATGCATATAACCCTTTGCATTTAGCCTACCTCACTCGTATACTCAGTACATTCAGACGTACTGACACATTTGCATTGTGGTGCTTTCTCTTACGTTACACCATAAGTTCAGAGGCACGAGCCCAGTGTTCCGAGTTTGCATTGAGTCCTTCTCATTCGAGGACGATATGATTATTGCTACATTTACTATTCAGTTGCTAGATGGAGTTAGTCGGAGACATGTTCCTTCAACTCCTTATTCAGTTCAGTTAGAGGCTTTCAGACTAGATGTCAGATTAGATATCCAGATCTCATTATTTTCACTATTTATGACTTGTTTTGGTATTGTTATACCTTTTTCAGACATTTTGTTATCAGACGTTTATGCAGTTCGAGCCTTATGGCCTTTCATGTTCATGTTTCCGCATTTTATGATATATTATGCGGTATGCAGGTTCAGATATCAGTCATGGGTTAGCTTGTGGTCCTTCGGGGTCATGAGCACCGTGTAGCATTCCGGTTCAGAAAATCGGGGTGTTACAAACTTGGTATCAAAGCCTAAGGTTCAATAGAGTCCTAGGAAGTCTGAAAGCTGCATCTAGTAGAGTCTTATACATGCGTGTGTTGTGCACCACATTTATGTGCAGGAGGCTATGAGATGTTTTAGGTACAATTTCCCTTCTTTCAGTATTCATGTCGTGCCAGTAAGCATAATCTCAGTCTAATCCATTTCTCCCTTTCTTCTACAGACATGCCTCCTAAAAGAAGAAATGGGAATCAGTCAGCCCCTCAGCCCGAAGACCCTTTGGGCGATCATGTTTCTCATGCGGAGTTCAGGGCCGCATTCACCACTCTTGCTCAGTCAGTCGCTGCCCAGAATGAACGACCAACTATCGTTCTGGCCAACCCAGTAGCCAATTCTGCTGCAGCTAGAATTCGGGACTTCACCCGAATGAATCCTCCTTCCTTCACAGGGTCTAAGTCAGATGAGGACCCGCAGGAATTCCTAGATCAGGTTCAGAAGGTGACAGATGTTATGGGGGTTACTACTGTTCAGAGTGCTGAGTTAGCCGCATACCAATTACAGGATGTCGCTCATACTTGGTACAAGCAGTGGAAGTCAGAAAGGTTAGAAGATGCAGGCCCTATAGAGTGGGAGGAGTTTGCCTCTGCTTTCCTTGACAGATTCTTTCCGTTAGAGCTTAGAGAAGCTAAGGTACTAGAGTTCACCAACCTCAGGTAGGGCAGTATGACGGTAAAGGAGTATTCTCTCAAGTTTACTCAATTAGCCAAATATGCCCCTCATGTGGTTGCAGACGGTAGAGCTAAGATGAGTAAGTTCGTGTCAGGGGTGAATGACAGTGTGGTAAACGACTGTAGATCTGCCATGTTGAATAGTGATATGACTTTAGCCAGACTTATGACACATGCTCAGCAGATAGAGGAGCAGAAGATTAGGACGAGAGAGAGACAGAGTAAGAGAGCAAGGACAGGTAGTTTCAGCTTTGCTCAGCCTAAGTCACAGGGTGGTAACCGTTCTCAGCATAGTCAGAAATTTTCAGTCCTAACTCCATCCTCAGCTAGTGTACCAGCACCTAAGTCCAGAAATGACCATCATGATGGAGCGCCAGGCTCCGAGGCCCAGGGTAGTGAAAATAGAGGTCTTACTTATTCGCTTTGTGAAGAGTGTGGTAAGAATCATCTAGGTGCATGTATGGCAGGCAGTGATGTATGCTTTGGGTGTGGCAAGCCAGGCCACAAGATGCGAGAGTGTAGAGTTTTAGCACAGAGAGGTAAGGAGTTACGTCAGCAAGGTACCAACAGTGGTCAGCATTAGAATAAACTTTATGCACTCCAGACCCGTCCTAATCCAGAAAGTTTCCTTGACTTAGATTCGGGTATGTTACCAGTCTTTCATGTTCATATTATGCATTGTTAGATCTTTTTCTCTCATTCGAGCATATGTTTCAGTATGAGTTAACTAGTAAAGCCAGCAAGTTAGTTTAGTAATCGAGCAATCAAATTTTTATAGCTTGTTTTCTCATCCTTGCATCTATTCATGCTATCCAAAATCTCGGAGAATGTAACTATTTCAAAGTAGAACCTCCTAGTAGTTGCAAGTTCAGTTCATCTCATGCATAATGCATTAGTTTCAGACTCCCAAAGTGTAGTTATAATCTAGTTCGTAGATGCCCTGTGCATCACCCAGTATCTCCGTAAGGTAAGCATTCTTAGAGGGACATAGCGTCCCAAGGGAGAGATACCCCACTTTCTCTTAACGCTCTCATGCCTTAGATCCTTCCATTTCTCCTTGCATAACGAATTCAGTCTAGAATAGAGGGTACTCATAAGTTGACCTTCAAATTAAACCTCAGCTGTAAGTCAAGTATTCAGAGGTTCAGTTCAATTCATGATGTTCAGTCCATATGTCACGTAGCAGAATTAGTCATGTTCTCATGTTTCAGTTCAATCATAGTGCCTTTACCATTGGATGTTCAGTCGCATGTTCGTGAGTCAGTTCAGTCATGTATTCACGCATCAGATATGCGTGGTCAGCTTATCAGTACTTTTAGTCATGCATTCACGTATCATGTCAGTCATATAATCATGCATCAGATATGCATGGATTCAACTTATCAGATATGCATTCTCAGTTTGAGAAACTCAGTTTATCGGAACACTCAGTCCTACATTCATAAATCAGCTACCCATGCATCAGATATGCATGTACAGTATGATATGCTCAGTTTTCAGTTATGTCAGCCATGAAATCATGATCAGTAGTAATTCATGCTATATATTCGTGTAAGTTGTCTTTTCTCTCATCTCAGCCAGTATCATTCGAGGACGAATGTTCCCAAGGGGGAGATATTGTAATACCCCACATTTTGGACTAGAATGAAAATCCGTCATTCCTATGCGTGGATGTTTCAAAAGCCCCAACTCCTATATAAATTTAGTGTGTTAATCAATTATGTAGTGTGGGAATCTATTTGAACATGAATTTAGATCATAGAGGTCCCCTAACTCAAGTACAAGTTGAAAGTTTTCCTATCGTTCAAGTTTTAGTGAGCGTCAAAACTTGGGTCAACTTCAATTGACCATAACTTGTTTTATATGACGAACTGGGTGGTTTACTATATATCAAATGAAAGATCTTTGAATTATCTTTCCAACGATACCAATCTCGCCTAAATCCGATATCGGAGCAAAGAGTTATGCCTATTTGTTATGCCTATTTTACTCCAGCATATCAGGCTGGAAACAGTATGACGACATTCGTGATAGCTTATCACATTTGTGACGCCCTATCAAGAAGGTCGTCAGCCTTAGGCAGAAACCAACTCCTAAGTGACGACATTTGTGATAGCTTATCACATTTATGACGCCCTATCACGAAGGTCGTCAGCCTTAAGCAGAAACCAGCTCCCAAGTGACGACATTTGTGATAACTTATCACAAATCTGACGATATTTTTGACGACTTATCACAAATTTGACAACTTATCAGCCTTGGTCGTCAGCTATGATTTTCAGCAACTGAGAAATTATTTCATAAGGGTATTTTGATCTTTTCCTTCACCTTCCAAGACTTATAACCCTAAAGAGGCGTAATTTTTCCCATTTTTCTTCAGTTAAGCATCTCAAAAACCCTCTCTTATACTCTCAACCACAAGATTAGGGTTTCCATCAAACTCATCTCTCAAAGGCAAGATTCAAGCCTTTTTCCAAGATAATCAAGAATTAAGTTTCCCAATCGAAGAACTCTCCAGCAAATCATCAAGGTTTCCTTTCTAAGGTATGCGTGTGTTCATTCATGGACTCCTTTCGTCCATGAAGTTCAAGAACCCTTTTCTAAAACTATATATTATGGTTTTCATGTTATGAATGGATTGTTGATCATGTTTATGCATTGAATGATGCCAAGATAGAATCTTTATGTGTTATTATGAATCTATGACATCATATGAGTTGAAAACATGTAAGTTTGATTATTTATGATGAGTAATTGTATTATTTACACCTATGCCTAAGTTGTGCATGTAAGGTGTTTGATAAAATACCTAAGAGACTAGAAATCATGCAATATAGCTAAATTGTGACTAAGTGAAGGATTCATGATATGCCCCCATATTCCAATGATTTTTATGTTGATATTGTGTCTTGTAAATGTTGTTGGGATGTTCATGAACTAGTCTTATGAGATTATGCCATGCTTACTTGCAAATCCTACTTATGTACAAAATGTATGATATCCATGCACTTCATGGAATTCCCCAAGTTATGATATTATGGGTTGTTGATGTTGGTCACGTACTCAAGTCAGTCATGTGTGTCAGTTTTCTTCCATCGAGTCCTGGGGGTATTCGTACCCGAAAAATATAGCTGTGTGCCTAGAGCCATGTCATGTTATCACGATACTCTCAGTTAAGCCATGATCTATAGAATTCAGTCAGTCATGTGACTCAGGAAAACTCAGAAATCTCAGTAGTCTCAGTAGTACAGTAATCTCAGTGATCTCAGTACTCAGTCTGTAACTTCAGTATTCACAGTCAATCTCAGTAACTTCGGTACTCTCAATCAGTCCTCAAAACTCAGTACATTTTATTAGTCATCGAAATTCAGTAAACTCAGTTTAGCTCCGCTAAACAATACCACTAGTATCAGTTCAGCTAATCAGTTTAGTTATTCAGTTCATCTCTACTATTCAGTTTAGTGTATTTCAGATGGGAGTAGGATTCAGCATCGAGTGAGCCTAGGGATGGGGACTCACCCACTAGAATAGGACTGAGATCCTTAGAAGCAATCCCTAAATTCCAGAACTACGTAGCCAGCGTAGGTACGAGATGTCACCCGTTAGATAGGACTGACATACTCAAGGGTCACCCGTTAGCACATTTATATTATAGGACTGATCCCAGGAGTCATCCGCTAGATTAGGATTGACTCTACAGCAGATGTCTTTACTGGTGGCGCGGTACTGACACCCTTTCAGTCAGGGCAGAGATTGGACCCCAGTCAGCTTAGCTTGGGGCATGTCGGTTAGATGAACACATCCCACTATTTCAGTTACAGAATCAGGGCTTTCAGACATAGTCAACTCAGCTTAGTAGTACAGATTCAGTACTGTTAGATACAGTCAATGCTTATCATTGTAAATAGACTTCAAGATCACCCATTAGCTAGGACTGATTTCAACTATGATTGATCAGTATCAGAATCATTAGATTTAAAGATCACCCGCTAGATAGGACTGATCTCAGACTAAGTCAAATCATCCTTATTATCAGTATACTCATGATCACCCGCTAGATAGGACTGATCTCAGATTTAGTTACTCCAAGTAGAATGAAACTCAGATAGTTCCATCAGAACTTAGACTGTCAGATACAGTCGCTCAGTATTGATTATATCGATTAGTCCGATCATTACCGTTATATCAGCTATATCAGTTGTCATAGCTCACGTTACCAGTATTCAGTTTCAGGACTGCTAGACACAGTCATTCAAACCAGTTCTTCATAATTTAAACTGTCAGAAATAGTCAATAATCTATTCAGTACCTCAGTAACAGTAAAGTCATGTCGTCAGCATTCAGACTCCGTAGTCAGCATCTTCACGAGTTCAGTTATAGTTGTTTATGCATGTAGGTATTCTCACGTTCATATTAGTTAGTATTGTTCATGCATATAACCCTTTGCATTTAGCCTACCTCACTCGTATACTCAGTGCATTCAGACGTACTGACGCATTTGCGCTATGGTGCTTTCTCTTATGTTACACCATAGGTTAAGAGGCACGAGCTCCAGATCAGCAGTAACATTCCTGTGTTCCGAGTTTGCAGTGAGTCCTTCTCATTCGAGGACGATATGATTATTGCTACATTTACTATTCAGTTGCTAGATGAAGTTAGTTGGAGACATGTTCCTTCAACTCCTTATTCAGTTCAGTTAGAGGCTTTCAGACTAGATGTCAGATTAGATATTCAGATCTCATTATTTTCAGTATTTTTGACTTGTTTTGGTATTGTTATACCTTTTTCAGACATTTTGTTATTAGACGTTTATTCAGTTCGAGCCTTATGGCCTTTCATGTTCATGTTTCCGCATTTTATGATATATTATGCGGTATACAAGTACAGATATCAGTCATGGGTTAGCTTGTGGTCCTTCGGGGTCATGAGCACCGTGTAGCATTCCAGTTCAGAAAATCAGGGTGTTACAATATTGATGTTTTATTCAGAAGGAAATCGCAAAAAATCACTCATAAGAATACTTCGAAAATCCAACACCCTAACATATCATGACAAGAAATTTATACTAGCATGTCATTTAATCTTACAAGTAGTTACCGAGTCATCGATTATCCACCAGTTCCTGTTGATCACTTGCCCCTTCATCCTTTAGGTCTCCAAACTTCTGCTTGAAAGAATCTTGCCTTTTCAACCACATCATGTGCCCCTGCTCGACCAATTACACAAATTTTGATTTCTATTTGTTTTTCTTAAAAAAAAAAAAAAACGAGGTGGGGGAGGGAGAAATGGGTGAGGTTATTACGACTTAGGAAATCGAGCTGTCATTGACAAAGTGAAAGTTCATTAGTCAACCAACCGAGTTACTAAAAATTTCACTTTATTTGGGTAGGAGGGGGAGGGGATCACAAGATGCGAAATACAACTCTCACCAATGAGGTGCGAGTTCAGATAGTCAAACAACTAAACTATTAAAATTCCGAAACTCCTTACAAAATTTGTGGAACATTTCCATAGCATAGTTGAATTTTTTTAAAGAATTACCTGTAGAGCAGCAGCCCATACAATGAGGAATGAAGCGAACCAGAGTTTTTTGTCCTTAAGGAGTTGCTTCACTACGAATTTTCTGTTCTCCATTGATGTGTAGTAGTAACATTAAACCCTTGTTCCTAAAACAGCGTAATTTGCATACTTTGAGTGGGCTTTATTTGTTCAATCGGGTTGGAATTTCTCAAACGGGTTAATTCCTATGTCAACTCTACTTCACACCCACAAGTTTTATACTTGTACTAGTGAATTTTGTCCACGCTTCGTCATATTATTAAAGAAAATAAAATATGATAATTTTATTAATCTATATCTGTAATCCATAATTATAATTAATATATTAAAAAACTCTTCTTTAAATAAAATTGTCTTTTCATTATTTTTTTAATTTATAATTTAATTATTTGTTATTATATTAACCACACTTCCTAAAATATATGGGACTCCTAAAATATATGGTAGGAGAATTAATTAATATTTTTTTCTACAGTTCAATTAGAAAAATACTCCTAAAATAAGACTCTATTAAGAAAATACTTTTATAAATATTGAGATGTACCTATGGGTGTCAAACGAGCCGCTTTTAACCGGCCTGAACCAGCCCACATAATAAATATTGGATTTTGGGCCAAACTAGCCATTGGCCCAACGGCTATATAGCCGTTTTTGGGTCCAAACGACTAGTTTGGGCCCATTTATTAAAAAAAAATTACATTAAAAATTATTTTTTAATCCCAAAAAAAATTCTATAAATATCCTACAACTTCAAATCATTTTTCACACAATTTTTCAATCTCTCAAATATCAATTCTCAATTCTCAAATATTCAATATATTTAATTTCTTAAAGTGTTCACTTTAATTTTTTAATTTTTCGTTTACAAAGTACAAGAGGAAGTTTTCAAAGTCACAACCTTCGGATACTTCCAAAATTTGGTATTGTCATTCTATCTCTTACGTTTAATTTTTATTTATTGTATTAATTGTTTAATATTTAATTTTATTATATTTGTGTATTTTGAATATTTTTAGTTTAATTTAATTTATATTATGGATAAATTAAGAAACCTCGCTACTAAAGGTGTTAAAATTTTTTGTCCCAAAAGCGGTAGTGGTAGTAAAAGCGAATTACTAGAGGTAATTCAAGTAGTAGATAAACCCGTGTGCCTTCGCCTCCGGTACCGCTTGGTACACCTTTTGAGGAAGAAATAGGTGTAGGTGCTCACGATATGGATTATGTAGAAGCTCAGGAAAATTACCGTATAGAAGAAGAAAATGAAGTAGATGCGGTTAATTTAGACGAAGATAATGAAAATATTGCTGAGACACCCGCAGTAGGAAATGCTAACGTTAGATCTAAATCGGTTAATCTCCTTTCCCGTCCTCCCAGTGCCCCAAGACCTCATAAAAAAACTAGTGTTGCATGGCAATTTTTTGAACGTATATCAGATAATGAGGTGCAATGCAATATTTGTCAACAAATATATAAGCATAGAAGTGGAGGCAAGCAAAGGGGTACGAGTACGTTAATGAGACATATAGCTGAAGATCACAAAAGAAAATTAAATATTGCACAAGGTGGTGAGGATATTGGTAGGCCAACGCAAACTAGAATGGACCCAGCAACCGCTCACGTAGCGAAGAAGTATAATAAATTGAGGGACCGGGAAGAAATAGCTAATGTTAGCTGTGGGTTGTTTGCCTTTTAGTTTTCCTTCTTCTGATACATTTATTCATTATATACAAGCAATTTATAATCTTATGTTTAACGGTATTCCTAAAACTACTTGTCGGTCTGATATTTTTAGACTTCATTCACAATATTATTTTTATTTATCAACATTGTTAAAAAATATTCAATGTAGATTGTCTCTAACTTCTGATCTTGGTCGTGCTGTAAATAAAAATGATTATTTAACCGTTACTTGTCATTGGATGGATAGTAATTTCGTGATACAAAAACGTATTCTTGCTTTTTTATATGATGAAGATCGTAAACATACTGGACAATTTATTGCTCATTCTATTGTTAAAATTGTCGGATATTATGGTATCGAAAATAAAATTTTATGTATTGCTTTTGATAATGCTTCTAACAACAAGAGTGCTATAAAAAAAAAATCTACGCTATCTCCGCCCTTGCCTGAATTTTTTCATATTAAGTGTGCATGTCATATATATAATTTAATTGTAAAAGATGGTCTTGAGTTTTTTGAGTTTTATATTGAAAAAATTCGTCTTGCTGTTGGTTTTATTCAAGGAAATAATCGTAGATCGAGAATTAGAGAATTTAAAATTAAATGTCAAGAAAATGGACTTACACCGATTTTGATGCATGAGAAAATTGATACTAGATGGAATTCTACATATGAATTTTTAAAAACTTGTTATAAATATAGATTTCCTATTACACTGGCTTTTAACCAATATTGCGGTTCATTTGATGATTCTGCTGATTGCATGCTACATGATTCTGATTGGTTTGTAATTAATGATCTTGTTAAGTTTTTTGAAAAATTTTATGTAGCTACGATTGAATTTTTCGGTGCTTATTATCCTACTATTTGTAATATTTTGACATATATAGCCGATATTTATGGTTTGCTCAAAGAATATAAAAATAAAGAAGGTTATAAAGAAGCTGTTGGTGTCATGTTTACGAAATTTAAAAAATATTTTTTCCTGATTCCCCCTATTTACTTGGTTGGTGCTTTGCTAAATCCGTGCATGAAATATAATAATGTATGCCATTTTAGTACTCTTATTTATACTAACTTAGAAATAAATACTAACCATGATTCTGAACAAGTACAACCTGATTTGTGGATGGCTACGAATGATGCAAAGATTACATAGAAAAATTATATAATGACTATGCTGATTTATTTGATTTAGCCGTACCTACAAATATCACTCCAACTGTCGCTCCTCATCCTCCCGAGGAGCCATCATCTTCTAAAAGGCCGGCACATAGTGGTTTTCCTGATTCCTTTTTTGATTGAAATTGTTGTTACAATGTTAATGAGACAACTTACACATCAACTTATCAGGAAGAGCTGAAATATTATCTTCGATCTGCACCAGAGGATCGCAGATGATGGATTAACATGTTGGAATGGTGGAGGAGTAATGAAACACAATATCCTGTGCTTTCAAGATTAGCTAGAGATATCTTAAATGTTCCAATGTCAACTGGTGCATCAGAGAGCACCTTTAGTCAGGGACGACAACAGCTTAGAGACAACCGACACTCATTGGGAAGCAATGCAATGAATGTTCTAGTTTATCTCAGAGACTGGATTAGAGCGGAAAGAAGAAACCAAGGAATGGGACCGGAGCCGAGCGACGAGCTGAAACTTGAAGAAATTATGTCTTCACGGGAGAACTCAGCAGAATCAAGTCCAATGCATGGTTTTGCTCCCTTTGACTTCGATTATCCTATGCAAGTTCCTGTTAATATAAACATGGATGAATTGGAAAAAATGATGCATAATTTGTAGATTTTTCATTCATGTAAATTATAAATTTCGGATTATTCTGCAATCAATAAAATTCTCCAAATTCATTCACCCCTTAGTCATTGCTTTTTATATTTTTTCATTTAACGATTTAAAATTTTAAATTGAATTTCTAATTTTCTACTTTACATTAAAAACTTACTTATAATATATTATTAATTTACTACCAAATATTATTAATTGATTATATTAAGTAGCATATGTTTTGTATATTTGTGTATATATCTTCTATAGAAGTGTATATTTAATGTATACATGTCTATATATATTTTATAAATTAGTATATAACTATATCTATATATATGTAATCTATATATAATGTAGTATATTTTATAATTATTAGTATATATATATTGAATGGTGCGTATATACGTGTATATATCTTCTATAGAAGTGTATATTTAACGTATACATGTGTATATGTTTTATAAATTAGTATATAACTATATTTATATATATTGTAATGTATATATAATGTAGTATATTTTATAAGTAGTAGTATATATACATTGAATGGTGCGTATATATGAGTATATATCATCTATAGAAGTGTACATTTAACGTATACATGTGTATATGTTTTATAAATTAGTATATAACTATATCTATATATATTGTAGTTTATTTTATAAGTACTAGTATATATACATTGAATGATGCGTATATATGAGTATATATCTTCTATAGAAGTATATATTTAATGTATACATGTGTATATGTTTTATAAATTAGTATATAACTATATCTATATATATATTGTAATGTCTATATAATGTAGTATATTTTATAAGTAGTAGTATATATACATTGAATGGTGCGTATATATGAGTATATATCATCTATAGAAGTGTATATTTAACGTATACATGTGTATATGTTTTATAAATTAGTATATAACTATATTTATATATATTGTAATGTATATATATTGTAGTATATTTTATAAGTAGTAGTATATATACATTTAATGGTGCGTATACACGTATATATATCTTCTATAGAAGTGTATATTTAATGTATACATGTGTATATGTTTTATTAATTAGTATATAACTATATCTATATATATTGTAATGTATATATAATGTAATATATTTTATAAGTAGTAGTATATATACATTGAATGATGCATATATATGAGTAATTGACTAATTGTGTATATGTGTATATATTTTTTAAATTCTAATGTAGTATATACTATATATATAGTGTATATATATTATTTAACGTATTTATAAAGTATATAGGTGGGCATATGACTATATGTAATGTATATTGAAAGAAAGTTTTTTTTAATACTTTTTACCGGATTTGACCATTTTTTTAACCGTTTTTGATCGGGTTTTGGTGGGTTTGAACGGGTTGGGTTAAGTGGGCCGGGTTCGGTGGACTTTAATTTTTTTACTGTTGGGCCTGGCCCGACTAGTGCCAAACCCGGCCCTTAACCGTCCCTTAACCCGGTTAAAGTAGAAGGGCCGATTCCGGGTTGGCCCGGCCTGTTTGACAGATTTAGATGTATGTTATTGTCAGCATAATAAAATTTAACAAGTGTGTGTGTGTGTCTATATATATATCTCTCTCTATATATATACCTTCTTTGTTTTCATTCAAAATCATTCTTTAGGGTCAAAATTTTCACTCAGACAAGAATTAATTGGATCAAAATCGAAGCTTTGTGATCACTATTATATATTTTTTTATATAGTTTACAGGTCGTAGATGAATGCCGGTTAACTTTGAAGAATTTCTTGTGTGAAGGTTAGGCTTAATTGTATTGTTTTGATATCATTATTATCTTATTGTTTTTATTTTAATTTACAGAGGCTAGATGAATGTGAGTCGTCTTTGAAACCTTTTTTTTTTTTTAGGTAAAGATAAGGTTTAATCATATTATCATAATATTTCTATTAGTTTATTATTTTGTGGTAGTTTACAGTTCGTAGATGAATCTCGATCAGCTTAAAAAAAAATTTGTGTGTAAAATTTAAGTTTAGTTGTATTTTTTTATATCACTTTTATCGTATTATTTTGTTGCAGTTTACAGGTGATAGATAAATGTTGGTCGGCTTTGAAGAATTTTTTTATGTAAAAGTTAGCTTTAGTTGTATTATTTTGATATCTTTATTATTGTATTATTTTGTTATTGTTTACATGTGGTAGATGAATGTTAGACGATTTTGAGAAATTTTTTGTGTGTAAAGATTAGATTTAGTTGTATTATTTTGATATCTCTATCATTGTATTGTTTTGTTTCAATTTACAGATGGTAGATGAATGTCGATCGACTTTTAATTTTTTTTTTGGTAAAGATTAGGTTTAGTAAATAAATTCTCCATCTTTACATACTCAAAAGATATTAAACTTAATTATTATATTCATCTTTATTATTTAAACAAATATCCTATTTAATGTAATATTTGAACTCATTAACGTGAGGTACACGCACAAGGCGCGTACACCTAAACTAGTATAATATAAATAGAAGAAGTACCTAGAATCTCTCTTTATGTATTAGGGGTGTTTAAAATTGAATCGTAACCGATAGCCTAACCACAAAATTAGTTTATTGTCTTATTGGATATGGGTTATCGAATTACTCAATTTTATTCATTGGATAAACTGTTAACCCATTAGAAATTTTCGTATTTATACTTTTACATATATCAAGTATCTTTTGTAAACACAAAAATTAAAACTCTATTCATTATTTTATTCACTTCTTAGTTTAGAAATAACAAGTCACTTCTTGTGACATCTACTCATAAAGCACAGTTAGTCTCACTAAAACATTAATGAAACTAGAAATTAATTCTTAAACTAAGCACAAATTATTCACGATAACATCAAGGACCACAGAAAAATTAAAACAACCCCAATATGTTCTTCACAAAGTTTAATTTTATAAAACAGAAAAATTTCAAATCATATTAAAGTTTTGATTATTCTGTGGACCTAACAATTTAAAATATTTATATATATGTTTTAGGTGGAGAAGTAAATTTTCATTTGATTCTATGATTTAATCTATTTTAAAAAATTATATGAACAAAACTCAACAAACATAAAAGATTGATGAATAGATATATAAATAACTTAGTCGGTGAAGAAATGGAGGACCTACTAATAACCATTTGATATTATATTATCTCTTAGATTTATTCGTTACACCACCCTGTAACCATCCACTAATTACAAATTTCACACCGAACCAACCGTTACCTTATCGGTTGGCTAACAGATTAGAATATTTAAAAGTCGATAGCCAATAAACTAAATCGTTAAGCATAATTATCCAATCGATCCACCCGATAGCACCCCTGATATGTATATTTAGGCGTAAAATTAGTTTTATATAAAAATATTTGTTTATAAGTTATCAATGTTCCACAAAGTAAGAATTTATTATTTTGAACCAGAAGAAAGTATAAACTTACGACTATCAAAAAATCATATAAAATACAAAATAAAGAGAAATAATAAAGAGTACGTATAATAAAATAAAGAACACGGCATCATTTCCATGACCTTAATCATTAAAAAAATATAAGAAAAAGGTACGAAATTAGTGCGCAATCTTTTGAGCTCTTGTCTACATCCACTGCTACAGGCCGATCATCATTTATGAACCTTCACCTTATTCTTCAAATTAAATTAAAGCATGACTATAAGTACTAAAAATATAGCTACCTAAAAAGGTAGTAAAATAATTTATACGAAGTCTTACTAGGTCTCTATTTTGTATGACTACAATATTGAGTACCAAATAATGTCATGTATATGACTATTAATTATGGGGAAGTTTCAAAAATAACAAAAGTTTGACATAAAATTCACCTTTCATAGCCAAACTTTACATATTTACCATTTATAGCCGTTGTCTTCGATTCACAACCGTTGTATTCACTTTTACTAAGTGGTCTGTATTTATAAAAAACAGTAAATACATTACATATTTAGTCTCGCCAAAAAATACTACCATTTTTTTTCTTTTTCGTTTTTTTAAATTTTTTTCTTTTTCGTGTTTTCTCCGTTTTTTAAAAATATTTTTTCCTATTTTTATTTTCTTTATTTTCTTTTTCGTTTTTTCTCTCTTTTCTCTCTAACTTCTATTTCTCTTTCTTCTTTTTTTTTTTTTTCTTTTTTGATTTTTTTTTTTTTTTTTTTGTACTTATTTTCTTTATCATTTTTTTTTCTATTTTATACTTTTTGTATTTTCAAAAAACATGACTACTCAAGCACAAGTCATGAATGATAATGTAGGAACCATAATTATTTATCATATTTGTAGTCACACCATCATTTATATTTTTGTATTCATTGATACAACTGTATTTGTATTTGTATTTTAAAGTTCGGGCTTGTATTTGTATTTTGTAGTTCGCATTTGTATTTGTATTTTATAGTTCACACTTGTATTTGTATTTGTTAGTTCACACCATCATTTATATTTTATATAATTCACACTTGTATTTTAAAGAATTATTTTATTTGTATTTTATAATTGACTATATATTATATTGGATTATATTTGTATTGTAGTTTTATTGTGTTTCTATATTTAGATTATATTTGGATTATATTTGTATTTGTATTCTATTTTCGTTGATGCCTTTATATTTTTAAAGAATTATTTTGCATTTGTATTTGTAAGTTGATTGCATATTGTATTTAGTCGTGACTATGTATGATTTATCATTTGTATTTGTATACAAACAAGTAAATGCATTAATTGTATTTTCTTGATTCTAAAATATATAAATATGTAATGTATTATTTGATACAAATGTACCGTTTGTATGTCAAAATTATCATTCTTATTTATAAATAAACATATATCACTTGATACAAATACAATTACAAATAAATAAAACAAATAATTTTACAGATACAAATACAATATGTATTTCTATATATTGTATTTGTATGAAAATTTGAATTGTATTTATTTGTATCAATAAATACAAACAAGTATTTGTAGAAAGAAAATCAATTGTTTCTTTTCAATAATTAAAAAAATACAAAAGATAGTTCGCATTTGTATTTGTATTTTTATAGTTCACACTTGTATTTGTACTTGCTAGTTCGCACAAATGAAAAGAAGGAGAAAAATGAAAAGAAAAAAAAAAGAGAAAAAATGAGAGAAAAAGAAGGAGAAAAAATACAAAAAAAAGGAGAGTAACAGAAAATAGAGAAAAAATACAAAAAAAGGGGAGAAAAAATGAAAAGGAAAAAAAGAAAAAAGAAAAAATGAAAAAAATGAAAAAGAAAAAAATGTGAAAAAAAGAAAAAAGAAAGATAAAAAAAAAGAAGAAAAAGATAAAATGAAGAAAAAAACTGAAAAAAAAGGAGAGTAATAAAAAATAGAAAAAGAAAGAAAATGCATGAGAGAGACTATGAATTGTAATTAGAGATAATTAATAGGCAATAGGGGGCTAATAGATAATTAGAAATTTATGTTTGTTAAGCCATGTAATTATCCCATTAATTGTTAGGGGTTATGATGCTAAAAAATGTGGGAGTAATGAAAATAAAGCCCATTAATTTTTATATTAAAGAATATGAATGAATGATTAATAGTCATATTTATTAATCTATAATAAAATTTAGAGTATTAGTAGAAAAATTGTAAAAAAATAAAAAAATAAATAGCCAAAGATTATATATATAAAAAAAAGGAAACTCAAATGACTCAAGACATTATTGTGTAGATTCTAGTATTATTTAACGCTTAAAAAGAATGTTTTGTAATTGAAAATTCAAGAAAAACAATTATATTTATACGTTTTCAGGAAGTAAAGAACCAAAAAAGGTAATTATATCTAATAAAGTCATAAGTAGCTATTTTGAATCAAAAGAAATTATAAAGATCCAAAAATCAGAAATTCATATAAAATACAAAATAAAAATAAATTATAGATATAACATATGAAAAAAATAAAATAAAGCAAAATATCACTCTTACATTAAGTAGGAAGGACAAAAAAATATAAAAAAGGTAAATATGTCGAACAAAGTTATAAGTGACTACATTGAACCAAAAGAAATTACAAACTTGAGAAAACAAAAATTCATAAACGTACAAAATAAAGAAAAATATAAAGAGAAAATATGAAAAAAAAAAATGCAACATCATTTTTACGACCTTAATCATAAAAATACAAGAAAAAATATGAAATCAATGCACAGGTCTTTCAAGCTTTTGTCGACGTCCATTCCTATAAGAAGATGACTATTAATAGCCTTCATATTATTCTTCGAGTTCAACTAAAACATGAATATAATATGCACCAGAAACATGAGAAATTAAAAAGTTAAATGTTATTTTTGCAAAATCATCTTATAATATCTCTATTTATAGAATTACAATATGAAATATTAATAGGATCATGAGAAAAAACACTTATTTCATAAATAGTTTTTTTTTTTTAAAGATACTTCACATGCTTTCCTATAAAAGCATCACTATACTAATAAGAGAAAATCGTTTATTACCCCTCCAAACTTTACTCGAAATTTCAACTACACACTCAACCTTTACGGGAGTTCTATCACATCGCTGAACTATTTAAAAATGAAATTATTTGCTCCCTAAATACTGAGGTGGCAAAGTGATTGCAATTCACTCTCTTTGAGAGAGTGAGCACGAAAAATTATATTAAAATTTTATTTTTAATATTTCTTTACATAAATATATATAATTTTAATTATTATTTTTCTTTATTCATTTTCTTTCTTTCTTCTTCTTCTTCTTCTTCTTCTTCTTCTTTCTCACAAAACACAAAGTTTCAACAACTCATCAATGACATCCAACACTAATCTCTCATCTTCCTCATCTCCAACGAATCTCTTTTTATGTTTCAATTTCATTGATGCACCCAAGCACAAAATCTTCAAAAAAAATTCATTTATTCAATTTCAAAAAGAAAATCCAAAATACAATACAAAGATAATTTTTTTTATAGGAATTATCACCAAAAGAAACTAAAAGGATAAGCAAATCTAAAATAAAATTAACAAGAGGAGTAAAGATTGGGGTTAAATAAATCCCAACAGTCCTAGAAATCTTCATCATCTTCTTCACTCTTTTATATAAATCCTCAAAAATACACAACAGTACTGTAATACCCCGAAAATTCAAACCAATATTAGCGTCATGTTTCAAGCTCATGTATAGTACATTATCGTTCTTTGATAGCTTTATGAGTTAGTTTGAGGTAGATTAAGGCCCCAAATAACTCCCACTTATTAGACGAATCAAAATAATCCTTACTGATTGAAATTTTGAAAAGAATGTTGCTTTAGTCAAATACAAATGAGCATATCTTTTGCTCTACTCAGGATTTTCAAGCTCAAGACCCACCAAGTTGTAGGAAATTGAATTAGCTTTCCAACGATACCAATTTCGCCAAATACGATTCTCGAATGCGAAATTACGACACTTTTAGTACAGAATAGTAGTCCAACGCGATAAGGTCGCGTCGCGGTAATGACCAAATTCACATTTGTCATTTTTCAATGTGCCATCGCGATAAGCACCGTGTTGGGCCGATGTGCCATTTCGCAATTATCCTTTTCTAGTGTGTCACTGCGATTGCCACCGCATCGCGCTAAGGGATAATTTCACAATCGTCCATTTTCCAGTGACGCAATGCGATAGCTCTGTATCCCGCCAAGGTGCAATTTCACACTCGTCCTTGGACTACACTTACAGTGAAATTTAGTGACTCATCGCATTTGCACCGCGTCGTGGTGATGGTCAAAATCGGAATTTTCAGTAATGATAATTAAATTTCTCCCAAGGGTAGCTTAGTCTTTTTCCCATAACCCCAATCCGTGAAAAACACAAAACTAATGCCCTAAAAGCCTACTTAGTCATTATTTTAGTCAATTCCTCTAAATCAAGAGCATTCTCTCTCAAATAGAAAACACTAGCCTTCAAAATTCAAGATCAAATTTCAAGAATTCACCACCAATCCTTACAAATTTATAAACCAAGGTATGTTAAGTGTTCATTCATGGTCCTTTCACCCATGGAGTCCAAGTATCCAAACTTAAATCTAAAGTTGTGACTTTTACAAGTTACCATGATTTTAAATTGTGATTTCTACCATGAACCTCCATGAATTTTGATTCTTTATAATGTTTACAAGAAATTGATGTTAGTATTAAACCCCATGCGTTTGAATAATGTTGTTTACTGGTTTAAATGCTGAATAAGTGATATTAATGTGAAAATCAGGTTATTACTCCATGTTTTTATACTATTCCCGTGCTTATCTTAAATTATGCATTACAAGTGTTTGATGAAATGTCTACAAAAGTGGATTTTGAATAAATGCTTTCATGTTATGTCCCCAAAGTTTTGTACTATTTTTCTATTACTGCTATCGAGTCCTGGGGGTTATGAATATCCAAAAATTTAGTTGTTTACTTAGTCTCAGTTTCTTCGGAATAGTTCAGAATATGTTATGAGCATTATCAGTTCAGTTTGTCATCAAAATTAGTTGAACTTAGAACAATTCAGTATTCCGAGTCAGTTAAGTTAGGAGTAGGACTTAGCACCGAGCGAGTGCAGGGGTAACTACTTCCCCGTCAGATAGGTAGAGTCATTAGTAGCAGTCCCTGCACTCTAGAACTATGTATCCAGCGTAGGATATGACGAGTCACCCGTCAGTTTAGGTTTGACTATCTCCAAGGGGTCACCCGTCAGTTTAGATTTGACACCCTTAGTCCTTTGGGAAGCATATTAGTGGATTTACACAGCCAGTTTTGGTACCCGTGGTACGGTACTGACACCCTTTCAACTGAGGTCACAGGTTGGACCCCAAATTTCCTCGTTTAGGGCATGTCAGTTAGATGATAGCTCTCACAGTCTTAGTTCAGTAATCAGCTCAGTAACTCAGTTTCAATTTTGCTTGACCATAGCATACAGATATTGGACATTCAGTTATCAAATTTTATTATTTCAATTTACAGACTATATTTAGAACATGTATTGTGCTTGGTCATTCATTCTTAGCATTTACAGATTTCATGCATTCTATTCAGTACTTCATGCTATGTACTCAGTCAGTCAATACTCTTACATGAAACCATGTATATCAACCCACCTCATTTAACATACTAGTACATTCAAAGTACTGATCTCATACTCTTTTATTGCACTATGATGTATCATATCATAGGTTCAGATGCTCAGTTCTCAGATCGCGCATAAACTCCCCAGATTATCAGTCACAGTAGTGGTGAGTCTTTATATTTCGAGAATGAATTATATTTACTTTCATGCTTTCAATTCAGTAGTTAGTTGGATTTAGTGGGGGCCTGTCCCATCAACTCTTATTCACTCAATTGTAGAGGTTTCTCAGACTAGTACAGACAGTTAGTCAGTTTTTAGTTATGATTGACAGGCGTTTTATCAGTATTATCAGTTTTGTCTTACAAACTTTATCAGATTTATTACTTAAACCTTATGGCATTCCACCGTTAATTCCGCATATGATATTTCGTTATCAATTTTATCTAGTGATCTCAGCAGGTACCAACTCATGGGTTAGCTTGTGGTCCCTCGGGACTGTAAGCATCGTGTGGATCCCAGGGTGTACTCTCGAGCTGTTATAAATAAATTCTCCACCGCGCCGCCTTTCTCAACCCACCTCCTCCAGTCCCCGAATTTCACACACTAGAAAACTTTGTAGCAATTAGTTTACAGTGCTTTCTCACCATACAAATCGTAAATGTGACACTTGGAATTCGAATGATGCTTATCCAACACCATCTTTTTCACCATCTTCGTGTCTCTTCGATCGTTGGAAAAATAAAAGGCGAGAAAGTTATAGAGAAAAGGAAAAAAGAAAAGAGAAAGTGGAATGGAAAAGGAGAGAGAAAAAGAGAGAAAGATATATTAAGAAAATATAATTATTTTTTATTTAAAAATATAATTTTACGTGGATATTACGTGTCAGACACGTGTTGATCACTTCTCAACACATATATGGGGTTGAGTTCTTAAGAAGGTAATAACTTTATTTTTAAATAGTTCAAAGGGCGATAGGATCCTGTGAAGGATGAGTGTGTAGTTGGAATTTCGAGTAAAAGTTGGAGGGGAAATAGACCATTTTCTCCATACTAATAATGAACCAATAATTTATAATAGAAAACTCCCAAACAGTGTGAAGTTGAGCTTTGTTGCAAGCTTGTAACTATCCTACATCAAGTAGGGCTTGGACTTTATCTTCATTCGGATGACTTGATCTCTTACTTCCTTCTGAGGTTTTTTGTCTCTTCCTCAACGACGAAATAGTCTTGGGGACACTCGTGGACCCTTGTCCGAGTTTGTGAAGTGAAAACCTCTACTTAGACTTTTATCATCTGAGCCCTTCAACTCAATCAAACTCAATATTTTTAATCCTATTTCAGTGTGTGTAACACAATTGCTCCCACGTCAGCTTTCACGTCATTTTTAAATGCTGCATTAAATTTCATGTCATTTTTAAAATGCCACATAAGAAATTAAATATTAAAATAAATTTAACTAAATTAAAAACTTTTACAAATTATAGAAAATTTTTAATTTCATTCCAAATAGTTGAAATTCCTCTCCTATTAATTTAAATTTTTAACTATAAATTCAAATATACAAACACAATAAATTTTTCAATTTAAAATTTTGAATATCTTTGATGAATCACAAAAAACCTTTTATTGCTCTCCAAACTTGAACTTCAAGTTTTTTTTTTTTTTTTTTTTTTGGATAAAAGAATGATTCATTTAATAATAATACTTAATGTTATACATCAACAAAACAAGGCTGCGGAGAGGAGCCCATAATGGGATTGTTCAAACTAGTACTACTAAAATATTGTCCATAAATAGTACTACTAATACATAGGTTAGATACTACAGACATACAATGCCCTGTAAAAGAAGTTCCTTCTTTGTCTATTCCAAGAGCGTTTCGAATAAACAAAGGGGGAACTGTCCATTCTTCAAAAAGATCTTGAGACTCCTTCCTTTTACCCTTCTTAGCAAGCTTATCCACAACCTTATTAAGGACCTTTTTCTTCATGGCATACCTGCGGGTTCCCCAGCTCCTGAAGAAGACCCTTGCAAAAGATGATCAGATTATTGTCATGTTTTAAGTTATTCATGCATGCAACTATCAAAGTAAGGGAATCATATGCAATTATTAAGCTGTCGTACTGCATATGCAAAACCATTTTGAAACCTATGTACAATGCCATAGATTCAACCTCAAGAGAGGATTGAACACTAACTCGCGCATTAAATCCTTTAACCCAGTTCCCTTTTATTATCTCTAAAAACACCCTCAATGAGGCGACCCGAACCAAGGCCTAGTCGTGTCGGGCATCTCAAGTCCAATCAGGAACAGACACTACCCCCAATATCCAACCATAACTGCCCTACACTCTATGTTGGATGAATTTCGAATATATAAAAAGATATCACAATAATAATCCAAAGACATTAAATAAAGTCTATAATCATAATCCAACAACCTCAACCAAATATCCAACCAGTGCCAACCCTAATGCCAATACCAATACCAAGGCTGACACCAATACTGACATAGTCTGACAAATTCTCTAACCAGAATCAAAGAACATTCGGTCGAGATATGCGTCCGAACATAGCCAAAATCAATATCCAATAAATAACAATAAATGAAAGAAGTTCATAGCATGAAATGGAGCCTTCTGAAGTATGAAATCTCACCACTTCAATCTAACTCAAAGCTGTCCTCGAATCCAAGTTTTGAGCAGGAGAAATGGTAGTATCGCCAGTTCCTGCATCACGTGGGGATACAACACCCGAAAATGGTTAGCGGAGTGAACGCTACCATGTACTCAGGGATAAAGATAAGATAATGTCATTATTCAAAACCAAATCAAATAACCATATGCAATCACATATATACATATGTACCTTGCTGGGGTAGGGAACAAGGTTTAGCATGTATTTAAAATCTTAACTTGGACTGTGTAGCTCTATCATCCTAAATGTCCACCCACAGGCTATATTAGTTCAGCTTCCTCTACTGAAAGGGCCCCAGTGCGTGTTAGCCGGACGAGCTGGAGAATAACTTGAGATGACTAGTACATCTCCCAGAATATAAAGTGTGCCATCATGCACACAATCACCATGGAAAAACCTCACATCGGCAAATATGAGTTTCCAGTACTGATCCCCCCGGGACTTTCACCTTCCACGGCTTTGCTACAGAACCCCCTTTAAGCCTATAATAAAACCAATTACACATTCACAACCATTTACCAATGAGTCTTTTTAATTAGGCATTAACCATTGGTATCATCATTCCAAAATTAGAGCTTGTAAGTCTATTCCAACCATGCTATATAAACCGTTAAACCAAATTAGACTCCATTATTTTCAAGTTACCTAAATCATTTATAATCAAATCATGGCCACCAAGGATTTTCCAAATCCATGTGAAATCAGACCATAACTAATTTATGTCCCATTTACCATTTATGCAATGGAAGATTCCAAGGATAATCAAACTATGTGATAAAAATCATTCTCATTGACATTTTAACAAACAGGTTGAGGGCATATAAATTTCAAAACCATAACCAAGCAATTTGGGGAATCCATAATACCTCGAAATCCATTTACTATTAACATGCATCCCACAATGTCAAAACCATACCAAAAGCATGAAAGGAAACATAATTAAACCATGAGAAACATTATTCAACCATGAACATTCAAAACCCCAACCTTCATTGAAAAACCATAATAGTACTATGAAAACCATACATTAAAACACATGTTCTTTATAAAATTACAATGAAAGAGGAGTAAATGCCTTATACACCAAGGAAGACAGAAAGAAACCACTCTTGAAATCCTTAATTGATTATCTTGATGAAACCCTAGCCTTTGCTTGAACCAAGAGTTTGAGAGAGATTTGAGAGTGTTTGATTGGGAATAATAGGTTAATGAAGTTCCAAAAGGTGTTTTATGTCATGGTATAAAAGGGAGATAAAAGAAGAAACATCCAAAATGCCCCAAACTTAAAATTGTAAAAATATCGTAGTGGTTACGAGTCGATCTCGTGACTCATGACCAAAATATACGACTTGTACCATTGAGTCATCACCAATACAGTGAGTTAGACACCCACACATTGTCCATCATACAAATCTCTGATCCCACTTGTTACTAAACTATACAACTTGTATGGCCTAGTCGTACCCAAGATAGAATCCAAAGAGATTAGACACTGGACAATATACGATTCAACTATACCACTCGTACCCTATCCTCACTACTCTTAGTAAGACACTCGTTCTCAGAGACAAGTCAAGTCACTAAGTTTCTGATTTGATGAAGGATTGTCTTAACGATCCGTCACCACCCCTAGCGACCCATACCACCAAGTTATAACCATAACAGAAACCCAACCACCATCCACTAGAATCCTTACTACTAGGGTCACCTGACCTGTACCCACACTATATGACTTATATGATAAGTCGTTACAAGGATAGTGAGCTTAAAGCTTAGGAAATTCCAAGGGACAAAACTCGGGGTGTTTCAATTCTCCCCCACTTGGATTATTCATCCCCGAATGATGGAATAAGGCATTGACTAGCACGATCAAAACCCCAACATCTCTACTCTGACCTTTAACTAAGTTAGAAAATAAAGATGTTAAGAATAACACATACCTTATGCACGATCTTTCGTAGCGGAAAACAAGAATGGATACTTGGACTTCATGTCCTCTTCAGCTTCCCAAGTAGCCTCTTCCACCTTGTGATTCCTCCACAGAACCTTTACCGAGGCTACATCCTTGGTCTACAACCGACAAACTTGTCGATCTAAAATTTAAATAGGAACTTTCTCATAAGACAAAGAATCTGAAATACCAATATCCTTGATAGGCACAATTTGCGATAGATCACCTAAGCACTTTCTCAACATAAAAACATATGAAGCTCAAATTAGAAGGCAACTTCAATTATAAAAAACGTTACCAACCCTTCTCATAACCAAGTACGGACCGATATACTGGGGACTAAGCTTCCCCTTCATCCCAAACCGCATCACTCCCTTTATGGAAGACACCTTCAAGAACACCCTATCCCCAACCTCAAACTCTAACTTCCTATGCCTTACATTCGCATAGGACTTTTGGTAACTTTGGGCTTCCTTAAGTCTATCTCGAATTACCTTCACCTTCTTCATAGCTTGGTAAACCAAATTCGGGCCAAATATCTCTGCCTCACCAACCTCCAACCACCCAATAGGAGACCTACACCTTATTCCATATAAGGCCTCAAACGGATCTATCCTAATGCTATAGTGGTAGCTATTGTTATATGGAAACTCTATAAGAGGCAAATTCTCAACCCAACTACCACACCATATTCAATCATACAAGCTCTAAGCACATCTTTCAATGTCTGAATAGTTCTTTCTTCTTGCCCATTCGACTGCGGATGGAAAGCAGTACTAAGACTCACCTTGGTTCCTAAACCTTTCTTAAACGACTACCAAAAGTGCAATGAAAAATGCGTATTACAATTCGAGATGATAGAAACAGGCAACCCATGCAACTTCACAATCTCTTGGAGGTACAACCTTGTATAATCCTCTATCAAAAAATTAGTCCTCACTGGCAAAAAGTAAGCAGACTTAGTTATCCTATTCACGATGACCCAAACTGAATCAAACTGATTTCGTGATCGAGGAAGGCCGGTAACAAAATCTATATTGATTATCTCTCACTTCCACACAGACAACTAAATTTATTGATACAATCCTCTGGGCCACATGTTCTCAACTTTTACTTACTGACACACCATGCACTTAGCCATAAAACTAGCCACATCCCACTTCATATTGTTCCATTAATACATCTCCTTAAGGTCATAATACATTTTTGTCGAACCAGGATGAATAACATAGCGCGAATCATGTGCCTCAGCTAAGATCCTCTCTCGTAAACCATCTATATTAGGAACACATAACCTCCCTTGGTACCGCAAGGTACCATCACCATAAATCTCAAAGGCCATCATCTTTTTCCCACCTACATCACCATTTATCCTCATTAATACAAGATCTAAGACTTGCTTTTCCTTTATCTCCGCACCAAGAGACGACTGCACTACCTTTTGCACAAACACACCACTATTCTTAGAGTCTAAGAGACGAACTCCAAGGTTAGCCAAATAGTGAATATATTTCACCAACTCTCACTTTTCTTCGTCCATATGAGCTAGACTCCCAACGGACAACCTGCTAAGAGTGTCAATAACCACGTTAGCTTTACCTGGATGATAGTGAAGACTCATGTCATAATCCTTGAGCAGCTCAAGCCATCTCCTTCTCCTGAGGTTCAACTCTTTTTGAATAAACACAAATTGCAGGCTCTTATGATCCAAAAAAATATCCGCATACACTTCATACAAATAGTGATGCCATATTTTCAACGCGAACACCATATACAATAGCTCCAAGTCATGAGTCAGATAATTCTTCTCATGCACCTTCAACTGTCTAGAGGCATAAGCTATCACTTTGCCACGCTGCATCATGACACAATCAAGCCCCATATGAGATACATCACAATAGACCAAAAATATGTCAGTGCCTTCAGGCAAGGTCAAGACCGTAGCTGGAGTCAACTTATCCTTCAGTTTTTCAAAACTACCCTCACAAGCACCAGATCACATGAACTTTACCTTTTTTGAGTTAGCTTAGTAAATTGGGCAGCTATAGAAGAGAAACATTCCACAAACCTTCTGTAATAACCAGCTAAACCCAAGAAGCTCTAAATATCAGTTGGAGTTATGTGTCTAGGCCACCTCTTAACCACTGTAACTTTTTACGAATCCGGCATGATCCCTTCACTAGAAATGACATGACCTAGAAAAGTGACAATGTTCAACCAGAATTCACATTTCAAAAATTTGGCATACAACTGCTTCTCCTTCAGGGTCTACAACATAATGCGGAGGTGATCGACATGACCCACCTCACTTTTAGGGTACACCATAATATCATTTATGAACACAATGCCGAATAAATCTAGAAATTGATAAAAAAACTCTATTCATCAAGTCCATGAATGCTATTGGGGCATTAGTCAACCTAAAAGGCATGACTAAGAACTCAAAATACTCATACTAGGTACGAAAGATAGTCTTAGGGATATACACTTCCCTAATCTTTAACTGATGATACCAGGATCGAAGGTCAATCTTAGAGAAAAACTTGGCACCTTGAAGCTGATCAAATAAATCATCTATCCTTGGAAGAAAGTACTTATTCTTTACCATTACCTGATTTAATTATCGGTAATCAATATACATACGAAGAGAACCATACTTCTTGAACACGAAACAAACCAGTGCACACACACTATGATGGATGAAATGCTTGTCTATAAGATCCTTTAGTTACTCCTTAATCTCTTTTAACTCAGCTGGAGCTATTTTATATGGGGGAATAAAAATCGGACGAGTGTCCGAAACAAGATCTATCCCAAAATCTATATCCCTATTGGGAGGAATACCATGAAGGTCATTAGGGAAAACCTTAGGAAATTCATTCACTACTGGGACAAAATATAGAGAAGGACCCTTCGAGTTAAAGTCTTTAATCCAGACCAGATGATAGAGACACCTCTTGAAGATTAATCTTTGAGCTTTAAGATATGATATGAACCTTTCTTTAGGAGCTAAGGAACCACTCTCCCACTCAATAATTGGCTCATTAAGGAATTTAAAAATGACCTTATGGGTCTGATAGTTTAGAGATGCATAGAATGAGTGTAACTAATCTATCACCAATGACATCAAAATCTACCATATCTAACTTAAATAAATCCACCAAAACTCCCGACCACCCGCAGATACCACACAAACCCTATAGAATCTTCTAGCCACCACAGTCACCCACATGGTAGGAACAAAAGAAAGGTCCGAAATATACTCAGACCGAAACTAAAATGCACAGCCACAAATGAGGTCACTTAAGAGAGAGTGGACCCAGGATCAAGTAAACAGTACACATCATGGGAAAATATTTTCAACATACCAGTCATGACATCAAGCGATGCCTCAGACTCCTAGCGGGTAATGAGAGCATAGAGTCAATTTCGACCAGTGTCGGAGCCAGATGGTGCACCCTTTGGTGCCAGAGCTGAAGAAGAGGCAACAAGAACCCTTGGTTGCCCCAGAATCAACCTTTCCAATAGGACAGTTCCTAATTATGTACCCTGGCTGACCACAGTTGAAGCATTTGTCCTTTCCTTTGTCATAGTAACTCTGATGTAATCGACAACAAAATTTGTAAAAGGGATAGGATGGAGTTGATTAAGCCCCACTAACCTGGGATGAGGCACTCTATGCCCTATAATTATCACTACTCTGAAAATGCCTGTCACTAGATGGCTTTGGGTAGGGAACACTAGAAGTCGAATAAGACCCAAAATTGCCCCACTTCTTTTGGGGCCACTTTCTGTCATCCTTGCCACTCTACTGCTACCACGGGGCTCAAAAAATTTAAATTTCTTGTTCTGCCTCTCCACCATTTCATCTTCTCTTCCTTAACCTTACTGTATGTACATAACCAACCCGGTGATATCTATGTCTTTGTTAAAAAAGGCAGCCTTACTCTCCAAAATCAAGTCTCAGGATAACTCGAAAGCAAACTTTCTCATTCTAGCTCTCATGCTAGAAACCAACTTCGGATCATATTGAGACAACCAGTGAAACTTTAAGGAATATTCTTTGAATAACATCTTGCCTTGCTTTAGGTTAACGAGCTTTTCCTCCTTTGCTTTCCTCAAGTACTGAGGAAGGAAATGGTCCATAAAAGCACTAAAGAAATCATCCCATAGGGCTGACTCCGAATTGTCACCCCTTGACTGGTCTCATTCCTTGTACCACTGGTATACCACATCTTTCAGCTGGTAGGCGACAAACTCCACACCCTTCTCATTAGTGGTATGCATAACACGAAAGATCTTTTCTATTATATCCAGAAAACCTTAAGAATCCTCTTCGACTTTAACTCCAGTAAAGGTTTGAGGATTCAACCTCATAAATTGGCCAACCCTTGTGGCCTAAGAAGATGGAGTAACAAAAGCACTACGCTCAGACTGAGAATCTACCAATTGTACCCACATATGAATAAACTGATAGACTCAGCATTCATCATATCAACCTGAGAAGCTCGAGAAGGACTGGAGGGATCTGGTGGAACTCCAAGAGGGAAATCAGGAACTAGACCTCTAGACCGAGTCTGGACCCTATAAGTAGGACGAGTCTTATCAACATTATCCTCGGATGGGACAGAGAAGTTTTCATGAACTTTAGGTCATCTGGAAGGCATGATATGAAAAATGAACAAATGGGTGTTAGAGAAGATTTTAGGACCTTAGACTTTATAGCTTGAAAATAGAACACAAGAAAGAGAAATATTCTTAAATGCCTTATAGCATTTCCCTTATGAGTGTGGCGCGCTACATACCCTTAAAATAGACTCTACTCGGCATGGCATAGTTAGACACCCAATTGACCATGAACCTAGGGCTTTGGTACCAATCTGACATGACCCAAACTAGGGACTAGTCGTGTCAAGCATCTCAAGTCCAACCAGGACCAGAGACCACCCTTAATACCCAATTATAATCGCCCTACACCCTATGTTGGATGAATTTCGAAAATATAACAAGATATAACAATAATAATTTAAAGACATTAAATAAATTTTATGATCATAATACAATAACCTCAACCAAATATCGAATGGAGGCCAACCCTAGTGTCAATACCAATACCAAGGTTGACACCAATACCAACACCGCCCATGTCCATAGTAGTTTAACAAAGCCTCTAACTAGAATTAAAGAACATCCGATCGAGACATGCCTCCGACCATAGCAAAAACCATAATCTAAGAAAGAATAATAAATGGAAGAAGTCCATAGCATGAAATAGATTCTTCCAAATTATGGAAGCTCACTACTTCAATCTTATGCAAAACTATCCCCGAATCCAAGTCACTAAACAGGAGAAATGGTAGTACGATTAGTTTCTGCATCACATAGAGATACAATACTGGAAGATAGTTGTCAGAGTGAACGCTAGCATGTACTCAGGGCTAAATATAAGATAAATCCATTATTTAAAACCAAATCAAATAATCATATGCAATCACATATTTACATATATACCATGCTGGGGTAGGGAACAAGGTTTAGCCTGCTTATAAAACGTTAACCTGTACTGTGTAGCTTTTCCATCCTAAATATCCACCCACGGGCTAATTAGTTTCCAGTATTGGTCCCCCGAGACCTTCACCTTTCACGACTTTGCTACACAAATCCCTTTTAGACCATATTAAAACAAATTACACATTTACAACCATTTACCAAGGAGTTTTTTTAATTAGGCATTAACCATTGATATCGTCATCCCAAAATTAAAGCTTGCAAGTCTATTATAACCATGCCATATAAATCATTAACCAAATTAGACTCCATCATTTTCAATTTACCAAAACCATTTATAATCAAACCATGGTCACCAAGGCCTTTTCAAATCCATGTGAAATCAAACCATAATTATTTTATGTCCCATTCACCATTTATGCAATGCAAGATTCCAAGGATAATCAAACCATGTGACAAAAAACATTCTCTTTGGTATTTTAACAAACAGGTTAAGGGCACATAAGTTTCAAAACCATAACCAAGCAATTTTGGGAATCCATAATACCCCAAAATCCATTTACCATTAATATGTATCCCATAATGTCAAAACCTACCAAAAGCATGAAAGAAAACATAATTAAACCATGAGAAACATTATTCAACTATGAACATCCAAAACCCCCAACCTTTATTGCAAAACCATAATAGTACCATGAAAACCATACATTAAAACATATGTTATTTGTAAAATAACAATGAGAGAGAAGTAGCATGCCTTAGACACCAAGGAATACTGAGAGAAACCACCCTTGAAATCTCTAATTGATTATCTTGATGAAACCCTAGCCTTTGCTTGAACCAAGAGATTAAGAGAGATTTTAAGAGTGTTTGATTGGGAATAATAGGTTAATGAGGTCCCAAAAGGTGTTTTAAGTCTGGGTATCAAAGGGAGTTAAAAAGGGGAAATGTACAGAATGCCCCCAACTTAAAATTATAAAAATACCGCAGGTAGTTATGAGTTGATTCAGTGACTCGTGACCACAACATACGACTCATACCATTGAGTCATCACTAATATAGCAAGTTGGATACCCACACATTGTCCACCATATGACTCCCTAATCCCACTCATTACTAAAACATACGACTCGTATGGCCTTGTCGTACCCAAGACAGAATCCATAGGGATTAGACACTGGTCAACATATGATTCAACTATACCACTCGTACCTTATCCTCAGGGCTCTTAGTAAGACACTCATTCTTCGAGCCAAGTCAAGTCTCTAAATTTTTAATTTGATGAAGAATAATCCTAACGACCTGTACTACCAAGTTATAACCACAACAAAAACCCAACCACCATCTATTGGACTCTTTATGACTAGGGTCACCTGACCCATACCCACACTATACGACTCGTATGATAAGTTGTTACAAGGACAGTAAGCTCAAAGCTCAGGAAATTTCCAAGGGCCAAAACTCAGGGTGTTTTACCAAACCCCTCCCTTCCTAGAGACATGGTCAAATAATCCATCTATATTCAACTTTAATCTTAGAGTAGGGGGCGTCCAACACTGGGTTACAACATGGCTTCCAATTTTTGGGGTACCTTTTAACATACGGGATTCTATTGTACTTTTGTAGGGTTGTTCTGTTGGAATCAAGAGATTATTATTATTAAACAAGTTATTGTTTCTAGTTAGCCAAATATTCTAAAGATAAAAAAGAAAAGCTTTATTCCAGACAAGATACTCTCCTACTCTAACATCCGTCATCGATTTGCATTTTTCAAGCTAAGCTTTAGTGGTTTGCTATCTAAGAGGAGCAATGAGGGAAGTCATATTGACTTTTTCCCAGAAGTCCAAGGCTCTAGGGAAACCCAAAATATATGGTTGATAGTTTTAAGATTTTGGCAGTATTTGCAATGAGGATCTATCTGCAGTCCTATATGATTTTGATAGCAACTCGTAGGAAGTATTTTATGATAGCATAACCAAATAAAAAATTTTATTTTGTTAGTACACCTCAGTTTCCTAATCTTATATTTTTTATTGGGTGTAGAGGTTTGAGGTATTCACTAAGGAGATGCAGGTAGGCTGCCCTAGTAGAGAGCATACTATTGGTAGCTAAGGGGAATCTCATCTTATCCCTTAGGTTTACATTCTCAGGAATGACGAAGGCATAGATAGTATCTGTAATAAGCTTAGGTAATGGGTAGTGTATGCTACTAATATCCCATTTTCTGTTAATAATAAGACTGTTGACCGTGAGTTTATCCTTATCCTTGTTTAAGAAAGCATGTAGTATGGTTGCTAAGGGTTTCCTAAAGGATGGCCAAGTGTCCTTACAAAGCTAATGTTCTGTCCATTACCTATCTCCCAGCTAGAGCATTCCTCACAAACACCCTACCCTTTCATAATATTCTTCCAAATAGGACTACTTGTTTTGCTATGCCAAAGAGGGTAAGTCTCTTGTTACCAATATATTTATAGAGGAGAACAGAGGCCCAAATAGAATGAGGTTTGTTAAAGACTCTCCATGCCAACTTTACATGGAGAGATTTATTTCTGAGGGATAATTTATGCATTCCTAAATGACCCTTATTTGTAAGTCTTACCAACATGTCCTAGCCTACCAGATGTAGTTTTTTAGTTGAGTCGATAGTCCCTCAAATGAAATTTTGCTAAATTTCATCAATTTACTTAGTGATATCTCTAGGTAGTCTAGCGTATTGCATGATATGAGTAGGGATACTATTCAGGCATGCTTTAGCAAGGGTGGTTCTACTTGTAATATTAAGAAAAATTAGATTTCTAATCAGACATCTTTTTCTTCAAATTGTCGATAATAAATTGAAAGTCTCTAATAGTAGGTCTATTATGAAAAATAGGAAACCCAGGTATTTCCCTAAGCTCTTACAAGGATTAATATTAAGTATAGAAGAAATATCGTTCTTTGTAGAAGTATCACAATTTTTGGAAAAGAGGATTTTTGATTTCTCAGAGTTAATACTTTGACCAGACAAAGCACAAAAATTGGAGAGAGTGTTCTGATGTTTATACAACTATTTTTATCCATAGTGGACATTAGAACTAGATCGTCCATAAAGAAAAGGTGAGATAGAGCTGGACCTTTTCTAGAGATTCTAATAGGGTCCTACAAGCTAGAGTTAAGTCCTTGTTAATATTGTGAGCTAATACCTCAATATAGAGAATAAAGATGTACAAAGACATGGGGTCTCCTTGATGGATCCCTCTCGAGGGCCAAAAAAATCAGTCCTTGTGCCATTGACTAGTACTGCCACTGAGCTCCTACAGATGCAGGACATTATCAGGTTAACAGTATTTTGAGGAAAATTGAAATAATGAAGATTATTTCTTATAAAGAACTATTCCAGCTTGTCAAAAGCCTTTTTCGGGTCAATTTTCTTCATCAGGATACCTTTTTCCCCTTTTATTCTTTTGAAGTGATGCATAATTTCTTAGCATTATTAGTGGTCTGTCTATATTTAAGGAAACTAGTCTGACAGGGGCCTATAATCTTGTCCATTAGTGGGCGAAACCTTCAAGAAATAATTTTTATGATTATTTTATTGGAGGATTGCAGAGGCTGATAGGGCAGTATTTATTGAGAGTTCGGGCATCATTATATTTAAGAATAAGTCATATAGAGATAGAGTTGTTACCATAATTTATCTTAGAGTCTCTGAAGGCTTCTAGGTAGAACTGTTGGACGGAATGGCCCACTAAGTCCCAATATTTTTGGTATAAGTAAGGGTATAGCACATCAGGACCAGGTGCTTTAAAAGACTGAAAGGAGAAAACTGTTTCTTTTATTTTGGTTTCAGAAAGCATTTTTTGGAGGTCTAATTTTTCATTTTCTGTAAGACAGATTTTACTAATAGGTATTGAGATTCGAGGAGATCTATTGTGGTCAGACTGAAATAAATTCTTGAAGTAGGAAAATGTGTGGTTGATCATGTCATCCTGCTTATGGATGAAAGTATTGTTATCTATTTTGAAGGATACTATTCTATTTTATACTATTCTATTTTTTCTTCTCCTGATAAGAGTTGAAGTATGAAAGAATTTTGTATTGGTGTCCCCCTCATTTAACCAGGTCACCCTGGATTTCATCTTTAGTAATCCTCTTTCATTCTAAAGATATGATTGAAGTCATTTATAAGATCCTTCTCTATGTTCCTAAGGAAGTGACTATAATGGTAGTTGTAGAGCCTTGGATACCTTGGAGTTTTTGAAGGATTATATTTTTCTTTTATATTGCCTATATTATTGCATGCCCATGCAGTTATTTTATGTGCAAACATATTAATAGTGGATTCTACTGGAGGATTATTTTCCCATACCTGGGCCACTACATTTTTAAAGTCGGGGTGGGTTGCCCACATCTTTTCAAATTTAAAGAATTATTTTTGAAGGGTGGGGTCATATTTGAACACGATTAAGAGAAGAGGACAATGGTCCGAATGGGTAAGTAGAAGATGAATAGCATGGGCATTAGGGTAGTTTAGAATCCATTCATTAGTAGGAAGAATCCTATCAAGTCTTTCAAGGATAAGGGCATTACGATGTTGAAATCTCTTGTTTAACCAAGTATATTTACTACCCTTGAATCCCATGTCTAAAAGTTCACATTGGTTAATCATATCAAGGACTTCAGTAGAGCATGACCTATTAATTAACTTACCTCCTTTCTTTTCTGAGTTTGATACAAGCTCGTTAAAGTCCCCTCCTAGAAACCACTTACCCGGGTAGTTATCCTTGATATTCTTAAAATTTTTCTGTAATACCCTTCTTTTGCATCTGTAAGGACTAGCATAAATACAACTAAATAGCCTGGAGTCATTTTTTTGTCTTACCTTTATTATAGCATGGATTTCCCGGTCTGTAGTTGCAATTTCATCCAAGTCCAAAAGTATATCATCCCACATTACAGCTAGCCCACCGGCATTCCCAACAACTGGGACTTTAATGATTCTATAGAATGGAAGAATGAGGAGGAGCAGGTGGTCCTGCATTTTTGTTTCCAGCAAAGCAACGAGAGATGAATTATGCCAATCAACTAAGGAGAAAAAATTCATCCTAAAGTCGTGCCCGTTCGCACCTCTATAGTTCTATATTTTTATGTTCATGTATCCGTTTCTCTGGGGTGGGTTTATCAAGGTAATTGCCCTTGAAAAATTGGTCAAGGGGGAAGTCTGATTCATTACTGTTGGGTTCATGACTAAAACATAGTTCCCTATTTATGGGTTGAATGGGTGCCAAATGTCTAACGATGTATTTATTAAGTTTTGGGGACATATAAGTATGAATTTCTTCGTGTACTTATCGTTGAATACCATTACTTTGATATCCTTCAGCACTATTATTTTGGTTCTCGTTTCTCGCATTATCTCTGAAGCTTCCTCTATTTTTTGTGTTGATGTATTCACTGGTCTTGGATGAGTTAATATGGGTTTAGGATGTACTTGGAAGGAAGAGGCTACATTATTGGGGACTGGGACTGTTGCATTCTCTGAGGGACCGGCTGGGCTGAGGTTGTTCAACATAAGATCCGCTTCCATAGTCAACCCTTGGATTTTCCAGTGGTAGTACAGTGTGTCGATATCCATGAAGTTGTGGAATGTCAAAAAGTATGGTGGATAAGAAGGGGTCATCTGTGGAGGTGGGTTTGTTAGTAGAGTGACTATTGGCGTCTCCTAAGATAGTATGTGGAAGAATAGAATTGCAGGGACTAAGAAGTTCAATGAATCTTAGAGAATGGTCTACATCCATAAATAGTTGTTGTACAACTCCATTGTTTGTCACATTCTTTCCAAAGCTAGGTGAGCGAGTACTCCAGAGTATGGATAACAAACATTACTTCCCTGGTGTCCATAAACACTGTCATGATAAAAGCTTAGCCCTGCAATGTCATTTCCATCCATGATGCTGAGTTTGGATTTGTCAGAGCTAAAGGGGTAGAGTATATTAGGGTTGAGCCCTCCGAGAGGCCTGGGACTGTATAGATGTGAACTGGGGGAAGGTAGATTTGAGTGATGTTTGGGTTAAATGGGTTCATTATTGATTGAAGGGTGGATTTTTTCTTTTTTCTTGATGATTGAGTAATTTAGGAGGGCGGCGTGGCATTCTTAGTCTTATTTATAGAATGTTCTATTTGCTTATTAGGACTGAGGAGAGCCGAGTTAGTATTTACTGTGGATTCTAAAGTTCCTGGGATATTAGAAGTGGTGGTATAAGGATATTTTGTGGGTCCCTCATTCAAATCTAGTAGTTTTGAACTAAAGATTTTTTTACTGTTAATAGTATCTTTAATTAGGGTTGCTCCACAAAAAGTGTTATTTTGGCTTTAGATTTTGTGGTCACTATATTTTCCACGTCTATCGAAGGATGAGTTGGCAGCATTTTATTGGAAGGCGCAGCGGCAGCCTTAGGATAAGACATTTCCCTGCCCCTTAGGTGTCTACTAGGGGCCACGTGAGGCTTTTCAGTTTCAAAGGGTCATTTACTGTGCATTATAGGGGAAGTAGAGGTATTTTCCTTGGTGAACTAGGGGCCAGTCTGGTAGCATGAGCAACACCCGCCGCCTCACTATTCAAAATTGCAAAGCAATTTGACATATTGATGATGTCCTTTTCAATTGTAGTGTGGATCTTTCTAGATTTTTCTTTGCTTTTGTTAGAATTAAGGGCATCAAATTTTGAGGTGGTGTTGTGGGGTACAGATTGGTTTTTATTTTTAGGAATGTATTTATAAACCTGGTGATCTATGTACTTACCTTAAAACACCCTAAATTTTTGGTCCTTGAAGATTCCTTGAGCTTTGGGCTCATTACTCTGGTTACGACTGGACACTATGAGTCGTAGGGTATCTTGACAAGTCATTGAGACGAGTTGTAACCAAATTAGTATGTTTGTGGCTTGAAATGCTCTGAGTACAAATGGATCACAAAGAGCCATAATGATACATTATGAGTCGTAAGGTGTAATCGTAGAGTGGCCAGTGTAAATCTCAATTTGAGTTCTATGTTGACAACGACTGGACCCTACGAGTCGTAGGGTCTCTTTATGAGTTTGGTTAGTTAAGTTGTAAGGTCATCAAAGGATGGTTTCCTAGAGATTGTCCTGGTTACGACTCATGGTGACGAGTCGTAAGGAGTGGCTACGAGTCATGGGTTGACTCATAACCTAAGACGACCTTTTTTCCAGCTTTTAAGTTGGGAGAACTTTAGACATTTCCTATTTAAAACCCTTTTGACTCCACTTCCATAAAATACTTTTAGGGCATTCATTTCATACCTTAAGGAATTAAACACTCTCTTTACTCTCTCTAAATCCTCTCAAGCAAGTCAAGATTAGGTTTCACCAATTTGGTTATCTAAGGGCTCAAATGTTGATTTCTTTTCGTAATATTGAAATTCGGGAATGTGACTCTACCCTTAGACTTAATATCTCTATTGCATGAAAATACATGGTTGAAAGTAAGGGTTTTGACATGATTGGGTTTTTTTGACATGAATTGTTAATTAAATATTTTCCCATGATTTTATGATGCATTACTCATGTTTTAATTATGGTTTTAAACTTATGGGTGCTTGGATATGGTTAATGAAACTAGGGAATTGTGAATTTCTCAAAGTTGTGACTTTTGAAGTGTGTTATAACCCTAACCACATGATGTGAAATTGGTTTCTAATTATGAGAAATATAAGAATTTGTAAAATTGAACTAATCTTGAACTATTGTATGATATAAAGAGGTATTTGAAACACAATGGTCTGATTTAATGAACAAGGGGATTTGTTCTGCCTAAGTTAATGGAAATTATTTTGGCATGATGTATTACCTTGAAAGTGTAGTTGGTATGACAATACCAACAATGAGTGCCTTAATGTGAAACATTATGTAATAAATGGTAATGTGTGATAAATGTTTTAAATTGGGCTTTAAAAGAGGGTTTTGTAGCTGAGTCGTGAAAGTGAAGGTCCAAGTGACCAATACTAGGAACCACACTAGTCGGTGCGGGGGTCGTTATGGCTTGAGGGTTCGAGTACCCTTTCTTAGACCAGGTAGTTTGAGTCCATGTTATTGTTATTATTATGATTGGAGGGTTCAAGTCCCCCATCTCACATTTATGATCAGGTGCTTAAGTCACCTTAGTATATGATAAGAGGGTTTGAGTCCTCCATGCATATATATGAGCTTATTCTCCTATTCGTGCGGCTACACGGATTGGGGACCTACCAGTGGGGTGAGAACTAGGGCCCAAATAGATCATAGGTACTATTAATATGACGGTTGAGCTACACAATCCAGACTAAAATTTTAAATGCTTGTTAAAACTTATTCTCTACCCCGACATGTGATATATATATATACGTATATGCATTTGATAATATGCAATAAAATTTTGAATGATTTGAATTGTTATTTATGGCATTATGTTATCCCTTATCCCTGAGCTACATGCTGGTGCTCTAATCGGTAGTCGTCTATGTACGTTGTATCCCTACGCAATACAGGATCTGGTCATACTTCCACTTCTCTAGCTCAGTGTTTGAGGATTGATCGAGAGTCTACTTGAAGTGGTGAGCTTCTATACTTTGGAAGGCTCTATTTCAAAATTATGTTTTCTTTTGAGTTATAAGCTATTGATACTATTTTTGGCTATAGTTCGGGGCATGTCCTAATATTTCATTGATGTTCTATTTGGTAGAGGCTTTGTTGGACTACTATAGACTTGGGATGGTTTGGAAAATTATACTCTTATCATACTATATTTGATTTCAAGCTTTTTTATCTTGTTATATGTTCAAAATTCATTGAATATGGGGTAAGATAGTTGATGGTTTAGGTATTGGGTGGTCTCTGGTCCTTATTGGGCCTGAGATACCCGACACGAGCAGGACCTGGTTCGGTTCGTGTCATACCTGTATCCGCATTAAAGATTTTGACATTGATCTCTTCTTTCATTATTTGTTTTTCTTTATTCTGGCCTCTTCCTTGTATGGTGTTGTTTTTATGCTTGTCCTCTGCGTATGTAGGCTCTTTCTTTTGGGTTCTTTTTTTATTATGAAAAATGACGACTTGCTAATCATCCTTTAGTACATCATCTATTGAATGTCTAGGTGGCTCCATTTGTGGTATTATCGCACCAGTAACTTGTGGTTGTAGCTGTATTGAATCCTTAGGATGATATGATGCTTGTGTATGCCCTAGTATCCAAATGTTGTGCAGAGGATGTCAGCCCCTTCGTAGATAATTTTTTTCTTAAGGTCTCCTATATAGATATGAGTATTGAACGATATCCGCAAGGGCACTTCAATGCATATTCGTGCATAACACCCTCTAAGGGTTGCTGATATACAGATATCCGTTTTGACTAATATTCCCAATTTACTACCTATTTTTGACAGAATGAGGTGGTCATAGTATTCTATAAGTAGCTCGGATAGGCGAACCAACATTGCAGAGTAGTTTTCAATACCTGTAGAAGCCACAAAATTGGGATACCATTTTCTAACCGATAGAAAAGATCCATTGATGAACTATGGTCCTTTTTGGATTACAGTGAACATATTTTCCTCATTGAAGAATTTAACAATGAAATAATAATTACCTAAATCAATGAGAATTAGCTCTTCTGTAGGTTTCCACATAATTGTTAGTCTATGCTTGAGGTAAGCATGGTTGACTTTTTTCCTTGTTAGCTTAACTATAACAGAGTAAGAACATGACCGATAAATTCTAGCCTTATCTTATTGTGGTAAAACAATCGTACTATCATCTCGACTATTAATGGCTTCACCCTTCAACATTTCGTCATTATCCCCCATTTCTATTTCCGTCGCAGCGGGAGGACAAGGTCGAGTGGGTTGTGGGATATCTGTGGATGGGACTGTCTGGGAAAGGGCTTGCAGGTAATTCATGCTTAGTGGTGGCTTGGGTTCCACGGGGACAGGTTGGTTATTATCAAGTGTCATGTGATCTGGTGGGTCCGGTTGGATGGAGTCCATTGGTGATTAGGAATAGGAGTGAATAAGGTTAAAGAGAAGTCATACCTTCTCTCTCTTGAACAGAAGCTTTTGTCTTTGATGAACTTCAAACATTTTCAAGTTTATGCATGGAGTTTATTAATTTTTCAATATCCATTATCACTCACTTTCGATTCAAGTTTAAATTTTAATCCTAAAGAATATGAAAAAGTTTGAATTGAGAAATTAATTTGCCAAAAAAAAAAAGAGTAAATCCAAATGAAGGGGAAAAAAATTTTGAAGAAGGAAGATAGATTATATTTTCTTTTGTATGTGGCGGGGGTGGGGGCTGAAAAAAATAGTGGGGTGGGGTAGACGAGGTAGGGGTGAGAAAGAAGAAAAACAAAAAAATGGAGGGGTGGGGGAGACGGGATGGGGGGTGACAAAGAAGAAGAAAGGAAAAAATTAGAGGGATCGGCGGGTTTGGGGGTGGGGGATGGGGAAAGGGGGAGGAAACTTGCTGGATGTGGGGGAAAGGGGGGGGAGGGTGACGAAGAAAGGGATTTTTTTAAAAATTTATTATTTTTAAATTTTATTATATATATATATATATATATATATATTTTTTTTTTAAATTTCATGCGCCTCAAAAATGCGTATAAACATGAGCTTTCCACCTCAGCAACTTAGTACCACATATGCATCAAAAGGGTTTAAAATATTGAGTTGAGGGGTTCAAATGACAAAAGTCTAAGTAAAGGTGTTTACTTTAAAAACTCAAACAAGTATAAGGGTCCACGAAAGTATTTCGCCCTTCCTCAACTAATTCAGATTAACATGTATTAACTTGAATATGAAACAAAAAGTTAAAATGATAATTATAGAAACTTTTTTAAATATAATACAAATGAAAAAGAATAAAGGAGAGGGGAGTAAAAAGAGAGAAATTTTTTTATCACACACATATCATTATGTGGTAAACTGAACAGTAATTAAATCATTTCTATTTTTACTGATGCATAGTAATAAATAAATAATAACCTTTTTCTTATATCATAGATTCCTGTGTCGGACTATTATTTAGATCCTGCACATAATTGCCATTTTTAAGATCTAAAAAAGAAACACTATTTAGAGAATAATAAGTTTTGACAATATCAAAATGATAGTGATTCACTATCCACAGTTTGTTGTTATTCAAGAATATAACATAATCAATGCCGCTCTTCAAAGCATATTAATTTCCATCTCTCCTTTCGAAGGGAAAAAAAAATTAGAAATAAGATTATCAAATAAAATAATAAACATGCCCAACGTTTGGCCTCAAACTTTTTAAAAGACATGTTCTTATAATAACCCATATATAATATGTTGGTATAATAAAGCTACCATTATTGAACTTGTAGATGTTCTTTTCGGAAAGCCTCCAGATGGGAATGTTAGAGCGATATTGTGAAAATTATAAATTTAACATGGCAAATAAAAAAAATATCGCACTTTCAACTCATTAACCAAGTGTTGAAATGTAGTCCTTCTTTCAATTTGCATCGAGAAAAATATTTTGATCTATCTTCATCTTTCTACTCTCATAAATTTATGCGTGAAAAAACAAATAAACAATCAATATGAAGTAAATCGAGTTGTCTAAGTTTCTGATGATAAGAAAATAAATACTTTTACATGTAAAAACCTTTGTTAAATGAACTTTTCATTTTCAAAGATGCAATATTTCAAGAATAACACAAAACGGCTAATTACGATCAAAATACTAATTGGTGAGAAATTTACCTAATTCATTTTCTTGCATCAATATATCTTCTCCCGCAGTTTCTTATCATCCTCCTCATAAGTGAGCATTTTTGAGGGCCTGAACGTTCCTAACAATTGACTACACATAGTAAAATTTTATTCAAAGGAAATGAAATCACGATTTCAAGAAATTTATGTGAAGGCAACAATATATTTGAGCATTGATGGAGTAAGTAATGAACATTTAATAGAAAAGGAAGTGATAAAAGTGGGCAACTGACGTTACACAAAAGAAGAAAATGGCAGCTCTATCAACTTCTTTCAAATACATGAATGTATATTAATATATCCCATTAAGAAGATAATTATAATGAGATTATAAAATGAAAATTAATTAATTGAATCTAATAAAAAATGGAATAAAAGGCTAAAAAAAAATCATAAAAAAATAAATATGAATGGTGGCCTTAGAAACATGCTACATCAGCAGGGACATAACCTTCTTTATATATATATATATATATATATCACCATTCGGACTTGTAGTCTATTTAATCAAATTTATTATTTTTCTTAAAAATGCTTGTTGGGCAATTTAGCTAAAAGTGACAAAAGCGTTTTGAAATGAGGTGAAGGTGCCTCAAGTTTTAAAAATTGAGTGTATGTGATGATTACTTTATTAGTGATAAAGAAATTTGAAAAAGTTTGAAATATCCCACAAATTTTTTAATTTACACTTTGATCCAAGTAAAACCTAATATAACTAGAAACGGAGGAAAAAAAACACGTGTCTTCTTTCTCTTCTCATTATTTGTTGTTTTCTCTTTCTTCGTCATTTTTGTTGTTCATTGTTGCTGCTGCTTTATTCATCATCTTGTGCTTCATTATCATCGTCATCTTCTTCTTGTTTACCATTGCTGTTGTTGTTACTGCTACTGCTGCTACTTGACCAATTTTAAATTTAATTTCATACATCACTTTGGCATTACTTCATAGGCGATGTTGGTAAGTAGAATTATGATTATTAGTTGAATTTCTCATCTAGGTACACTACTACTGTTGCTTTTAAAACAACGGATTGAACCCGAACATGAACCCAACAAAAGATTCATCTGAATTAACAAATAACTCAGTTGTTGTGACAGATGAGTCATCTGTTGCAACGGAAGACTCATATGTTGGATTCATATTTATAGTTCTATAGTGTTTTAATATGAATTGAATAGATGGTTCATCTGTTGCAATAGACGAGTTATCTGTTGCAATAGAGGAATAATCTATTAACAAAAATTACTCACCTGTTGCAATAGAACCTGAAGTTGATTTCAACAGATGCATCATCTGTTGCAATAGGTGAGCAATCTGTTACAACAGGTTAGTCATCTTTTGAAACAGGTGACTTATCCATTGGAATCAACTTCAAAGGTTCTATAGTATATTCCAATAGGTGAGTCGTCTGTTACAACAAATGTATAATCTGTTGCAATATATGAGTCACCTGTTCTAACAGATGACTCATCTGTTCGAATCAACTTCAGGTTCTCTAGTACTATAACATATATTACCAACAGGTTAAGTCATCTGTTGTAACATACACAGCTCACATGTTGCAACATATTATTCACCTATTGTAACAGATTACTTATTTATTGGGATTCATGTTACAACTCTATAGAATCACTATTAATTTTATTATGATGTCATTATTAACTTTTTTTTAACAAATGTCTTTATTTAGGTACCACTAATGGTAGGATCAATAAGAATAGGGGTGGATTGTCATGGTGAATGGATTGAGAAGAGCAATTGATATGTATGGCATTAGAATGAGGGTGAAATACTAGAGACAATAGCTATGATAGTCCAAAGTAATGTTTCGTATAGTGGTTTTGTGAACTTAATCATCAACTATTGTTGACTGATTAATCAATCGGAAGAACTCATCATCAGCTAAATGCATAGCTCCTTTGAAAATCAAAGGGTACTACCCTTTAAGATAACCGATCAGGTTCGGTTGCATGCTTATCTTAGTGATTTAGCTAGGCTGGTGTTAAGGGTGTACATGGTTGAAAAATCGAGAGAGAATGAGAACCAAAATGTAGAAGAAGAAGAAGAAGAACAACAAGACATATTTGATGATAAACTTGATGATCTAGACATGAATATTCCAGATGATGATCAAACACCTACACTCGTTGTTGTTTGCAATACGGTGGGCAATTCTTCTCAGTCAACACAGTCGGGCAATCATCAAAATGATGAGACTGGCTTTTACAAGGGAATTTCATTCAAGGATAAGAAAAAACTATCTACTTCTTTGTTTATTGCTTGCTTAAAAAAAGATTTCAGAGTAAAGAAGGTGATTAATTCGAGCAAAGTCTTTTCTTTCAGATGTGCTAATCCAACCTGCAAGTGGTGGTTGAGGGCTGTGAAATACTTAAGCTTTGAAAGATTTGTTATTAATGTTTATCAAAAGTATCACACATGTGGTTCGGAGCACATTACGGGCCAAAATCCTCACGCCAAGGTAGAGGTCCTCGGTTAATATTTCCAGAATAGATTCCCCAATAGCAAAGGCCCTTCTACAAGTGATATGGCCAATCAACTCCTTACGGAATTGGGTGTTATGATCATTTATTGAAATATATATACGGTTATGGGGATTGCCAAGGACTTGGTTAGGGGGACACACGAGAACAAGTATACAGTCCTCGATGACTACCATTACGTGCTTGAGTCCACAAATCCCGAAAGTAAGGCGGCATTACGTGTTGATGAAAACGGAAACGTCAAGTACTTTTTTGTATCCTATGGTGCTTGGATTCTTTGTTTTCAACATTTGAGAAAAGCCATATCCATCGATGTACCTTCTTGAGGAGCAAGTATAATGGAGTTTTGCTAGTGGCGGTGGCACAGAATGCGGAGAGTCACATCTTTCCTGTCACTTTTTGTGTAGCAGACAAGAAATGTGATGCCTCATATGGATATTTTTTTGAACAAATGTAAAGCTGTGTCGAAGATACTGAAGAGTTATATTTTATTTCAGATAGGCATCCAAGTATCCTAAAGATGGGTTTAATTTTCTACACTTCAGCTCACTTTGATTGTTGTATGAGGCATTTTGGAGATAGTATTCAAAACAACTTTCACTAACGTAAGGATGTGATACTTTTTTATAGAGAAATAAAGCATATAATAAATATGAATTTTTTGACCATTTTAATCAAATAATGGATATGCATCCCAAGACAGCAGAACATCTCATACATGTCAGTTTCAAGAGATGGAGATGGGCATTCTGTCCGGAAAATAGGTACATTCTTATGAATTTAATGTCTCGTTTGAGTTACAAGTTTAGTATGATGACGTACTAAGTGATTCTTTTATATAGGTATAATATTATGACGTCAAACATTGTTGAATCAGTGAATTCATTGTTTGGCATTGAAAGAGAATTTCCCATCATGGTGCTATTTGATGAAATAAATAAGAAGTATGACAAATTATTTCATGAAAAGCGTATGCAGTTCGCGAACATAGAAATCATATTTGTTCTAAGAATGGAAAAACAAATATCAATGAATGTCAGTTTGGGGAATAGGTTATTTGCTCATCAAACAACAAGATTACAAGTTCAGTATCGACGATCATGGTGATGTTGTCAAGGTCAATATTCAAACAAGATCTTGTATGTGCAGAGTTTTTGACTTGGACAAAATACCATGTCCACATGTTATGGCAATGCTTCGAGCCCAATACGGTGCACAATATGGAACTAAAATTTATGAGTGCTCGTCTCCAAATATTATTCGAATTAAAGATTATAATGGTATATAGTGAGAACATTAATCTGGTCCCTCCTGAAGAATCTTGGGTTGTTCCTGTAAAGCTTTTGAGGAGATTAATGCCTCCTTTATATATTGACCCAAGCACTATCAAACTGGAGAAAAAGCAATATAAGAGGAGGCGTGGAGTCGAAGAACTATTTCCATCAAGAAAAAACAAGTACTCCATATATATGAACGCTGGCCACAAAAGAACACATGCCGGGATCATAATCCACCATTATCGTTGTAATAAAAAAACTTGTTTTGTTGTTTGTTATGGACTTTGATATTTGTAACTCATTGTTGTGAACGTAAATGTTATTATTTATTATATAAAATATCTTTTTTATTAACTTGTGCATCAATAAAAAGAGGTAAAGTAGGAACTAAATACAACAGACCATAAAATCATTTTCAGCAGATGGGTGAGGTAAAGCAGGAACTAAATACAACAAATCACAAAATCATTTTCAGCAGATTACCCATCTGTTGCAATAGATGGACATTTGCTGGAAGAACACAATACAGTTCATAAAATTGGAATGTGTTCCTTCAACATTACCAATGTGTTGCAACATATATTCATTCTAGTTCTTGCCATTGGTTTGTGTTGTTTTAACAGATGACCAATCTGTTTCAACAGATGGTCCATCTGTTGAAATATCTCAACGCTCTTGCTATTGTTATTGGATTCAAAATTGTGCCAAATGCTCAATCCCTAAACCCAACCATCGATATGTTGAGATGAAGAAACAAAAAAAATAAAAATTAAAAGTCAAAGTCGACCAAATATAAATCTTTTCATTAAAAAAATACATTCGATAGGTAGATCGGATATAAAAAAGAAAAAGCATACACTAAATGAAAAAACATAACCTAATTATTATTATTATTATTATTATTATTATTATTATTATTGTCAGCTGGCCAATCATTAACATGTAGTAGCAGGGTCCTCCTCAGCCTGTGAATCTCCCGAAACATCATTGCTCTCACGGCGCCCAACTCCTACTGCAGGTCATTAAACTCTTTCTGAAGTTCCCTCACGGTGTTGCAGACAATAGCAATGTCCCAAATAGGATCAGCCATATCTAGAACAGGTATGAATTGAAAAAATACGTAAACGCATAAGTAAAGAAAAGAATTCGAACGTAATACAATGTAAATTACCAACTGGGTAGATTTACACAAAAAGAAAGAAAAAACTTACCTGAGTCAGATAAAAAGTCTCTAGTCTTTGAAGAAAAAGTGGATGAAGATGTAATATGAAAGACAAGATGCAAGAAATAAATAGAGTGTAGTAGGATGAACGAGTAAGGGGGGACCTATTTATAGAAAATTGAATTTGAACGTGTTAGGCAAAAAGGTGCAACTGTTCACCTCTATTTTATTAATTACATTCAAATTGGTGCTTTTTGGTTACTATGAAAAGTTTTAACTTAATTAAATCAAGTTGCTGACTTTTTGATTATTGTGATAAGTTATGACTTTTCAGCTTTCTTATTATTAATTAGTTTTTAACTTTAAATAACATTTTTCTCAATTAAATAATCAAAGAATTCTCACCTTTTCAATTACTGTTTCTTTTAATAATAATTATTTTTTGAGCTGTGGCAATATATTGTCTATTTGTTGCATTAGATAACCCATCTGCGGCAATATATTTACTATCTGTTGCAGCAAATGGACCACTGTGCAACAAATGATCTATTTATTGCAATAAATTGGCTATCTATTGCATCAGATGTCTATAGCTGATGCAAAAGATGGACCAACTGTTGGGAGATCATTTTTTAAATAATCTCCATATATCTTAATTAATTCAAATGGGAGACTTTTTGATTATTTAAATTAAAAAAAATAGATTTAAAAATAAAAAATGTGAAAAGTCACGACTTTTTGCCAATTTAATATTAACATTAGTTATTAAAAGTCATAATTAAATCTAACTGATGATTTTTTGATTGTTGTGAAAAGTCATGAATTTTAAGCTTTTCAATAATATAACCGTTTTTATTGAATCATTGCAACTCTTGCATCCTTCTGTTGCAACATATGGTCCATTTGTCACAACATATTAACCATTTGTCATAATATATGATCTATCTGTCACAACAGATTAACATTTCATCGCAACATATTATCCATCCGTTGCAACAAACGCTTAATCCCTACCTCCAACCATCGACATCTTGAGAATAAGGAATAGACAGAATAAAAATTAAATAAGAATAAAAAATCCAAAGTCGACCAAACATAGATTTTTGAATCCATTACAAATAAAAATATAACAAAAAAATAAAACATACATTAGGTTCCTCCCTTAGGTAGATCCGACATAATAAAATAAAATACAGACGCTAAAATAAAAAACATAACCTAATTATTATTAATATTATTATTATATTATTATTATTATTGTTATTGTCAACTGGTCAATCGTCATTCGGTAGTAGCAGAGCCCTCCCCAGCCTTGCTCTCATGGGTAATCTGTTGTAAAGTATATTCTATCTTTTAGATAATTTACAAGATCCTGCATTGTACAGTTAGTTTGATAGGTTAGAATTGATTAGGCCAAGGGGTTATGAAGATGGTGTCTATACCCAGTTACGATTTAGTGATATTTGTTGCTCATGTTTATACATGTAAGTTTTGAGAAGGGATCAATATTTGATGTCATTACAGAGATGAAATAGCAATTGGACTGGCTTTAAGGGTACACTGAACTTTGAGAAGGCCTTCGAAACCTCCCACTGCAGCAAACAAGAATGGAAAATCAAGAGAATTTCCCTTAGCCCAAATTTATATGGATGGGTTTTTTGAGAAGATTATTATACGCTAGAAGGAGCCGTAGGAGAATACCTGCGAGGGAAAGAGGAGTTGATGAAAGACTTTATCATTTGATACCTAATTGAAGAGGTAACATAGGGTAGAAAGCAAGGAACTTCTAGAGAATCTGGCTGATGAAATTGACTTAAAACATGAGAAATCTGAATCAAGTCCAACTATGAATGTGCATGCACTAATGAAAATCCACCACTCATCTCTCTTAAAGAAAAATACTGCAGCTGGACACTTTTGTAAGAAAATGCAACTAGTTAGCATGGTCAGAATGATCACCTACAAAGAAAATAATAGAACACCAAGAAAGCATCTTTGTGTGCATCGAGGGTTGAAATATTGTACAGTAAAGAATGAAAACTTGCAGCAAGAACTTCTGAAGTTAAAATAAAGAATCAAGTCAAGGGGGTAATTTCTGAATTTTAAATTGTATCCCATGCGTTCTATTTGTGGTATCCATCAGGTCAATAGTAGTGGAAACAAAAAGGTATGAAGTTGGATAGAAATCCCAAGCCTTTTTGTTTTTACTACGACTTACGTGACCAGAACCACAAACTGAAGGCCTAGGATGCAAGTGTAACTTCTAAAATTGCCGGCTTGGATTGATTTCTTATTTCAACTTCAAAAGTCCTTGACGCAAGTTTCAATCTTTACTGCACATTATTTCAACCCTCAATGCCCGCAAAGCTGCTTCCTTGGTATTCTATTATTTCTCTGGAGGTGATTATTCCGACCATACTAACTAGTCATAGTTACCTAGCAAAGTGGCCAGCTGCACTATTTTTCTTTGAGAGAGACGACTGACAGATTTTTATTTTTGGATACACTTTTATATTTGCACTTGATTCAGATTTCTCATGTTTTGAGTCAATTTCATTGTCCAAATTAGCTACACATTCCTTGGTACCCTATGTTGCTTCTTTAATAAGGTATGAGATGATATAATTTTCGTCAATCCTCTTTTCCCTCGTTGGTATTATCCTACCTCACCTTTTGTTGTATAATAATCACCTCGAGAAACTCAACCATATAAATTTGGGCTAGGACAATAACTATATTGATTTTCGTTCTTGGTTGCAGTAGTGTGACGCTTCGAAAATGTGTTGGTCGGGAACACATTTTTACTCTAGCTTTTTTTGTTGGTTGGGAAAAAGTTGATCAACCTTCACTTCTTTATATCTACAAAAAAGAGAAATATAATTGATGTCAAACAAGAGAAGAACAAAAAGAACATTACAATTGATGTCTGCATAGTTTTAAAAAAAGGGTAACACAAAATTGAATAAATACAACATATTACAACAAGTGTTCGAACAGATGACTCATCTGTTGCAACAGATTCCCTATATGTTTAATATATGAGTAATCTGTTGTAACAGGTTACGCATCTGTTGCAACGGATGGCCAACATGTTGCAACATATGGGTCATCTTTTAGAATAAATCAAACCAGCCATGCTAGTTGTTTGATTTGTTCCAATGGTTGCTCCATCTGTTGCAACAAATGGGTCACTTGTTAAAAGAGTTGTTGGATTTATTCCAACAACTGATTCATCAGTTGCAACAGTTGGGAGATCTAATGCAACACCACCAACACCAATAACAATATCAATGACAGCATCAACAATAAAGAAACAACACCATATGTTCTAACACCATCAAAAACACCAGCAACACACGCTCCAACAATACCAACCCCACCACCAACATCAATAAAAAAGAAAAAAACAAAAGAAATATAAAAAAATGATACTGCCAACAAGGCCTTTTAAGTTCTCCCAACAGATGACTTTTTTTGCATATTTTAATAAAAACAACAGTTCGTTCATTCAAGACTTAAAAGTCATCTTTCCTTTAATTTTCTTAATAAATAGGATATGCGCAATGGGTAAATAAATAAAAACAATAGATATAGATAACTATTTTAAATAACATGCAAAGAAGAAGACGAGAAGGAAAGAGCAATAGTGAACCATACTTGCATTGTCAAAAGCAAGGAAATCAAAACACCAATTTCAGTCGAGAAAAGATATAGATCAATTGACATCCTAAAGGATCCTCATGTAAAAGAGGAGAGAAAAGAGAGAGAAAAAAAGACAATATTGATTACCCTAAAGAGAAGAGAAAGAAAAAAAAAGAGAGATGAACTAATTTATGGCTGAAGAAAGAGAGATAATTCTAGAGATGAGTTTAAATATTCATTAATAACTTTGAGGGGACCCAGGAGATGAGTGACATTGAAAAAACAAGATATGACAACTCACGTAGGAGATTTTGAGTTATCCAAGAAATATTTTTTACAGCCTTAGTATTTTATTTTTTTATTTCGGATAGAAAATTGCTTTATGATAAAAAAGATCTTAAAATAGATGTCATCTATTACAACAGATGTCAATATCTATTTGATAATTTCTAACAGCTCAGTCATCTATCGCAATAGATGGAAATGTCTATTTGATAATTTACATAAGATAAGTAATCTGTTACAATAGATTTCTTTAACTGTTTGATAATTTCCAATAAATAAGTCATCTATTGCAACGAGTTTGTTTATCTATTTTATAGTATTCAACAAATAAGTCATTTGCTGCACCAGATGGAACATCTATTTTAATACTATTTCAATTGAGCCCTAATGTTAAACTACAACCTAAATTGATTTATCTAAAATTAGGGATGAGTTCATAGGATCAACTATAATTTTAATTGACTCGTCGCAATTGCAATATATTAGTATTGCGTTCGTCTTGACTTTAGTTGTCAAACGATTCAAATTAAGACATTATTTGAAATACCTAAATTGATTTAGCTAGAATTATGGATGAGTTTCTATGGTCAACTATAATTTCAATTGAGTCATTGCGATTGCATGATGTTGGTATTGTGTTCCTCCTGACCCGAGTCATCAACTGATCAATTTGAGTTGAAACGATTTAAATCAAGACATTTTTTAAAATACCTAAATTGATTTAGTTAGAATTATGGATGAGTTCATAGAGTCAACTACAATTTCAATTGAGTCACTGCAATCGCATGATGTTGATATTGCATTCCTCCCGACCCGAGTCATCAGTTGATTAATTTGAGTTAAAATGATTCAAATCAAGACATTGTTTGAAATACCTAAATTAATTTATCTAGAAATATGTATGAGTTTATAGGATCAACTATAATTTCAATTAATTCATTGTAATTGCATAATATTGGTATTGCGTTCCTCCTGACTTGAGTCGTCAATCAATCAATTTGTGTTGAAATAATTCAAATCAAGAGATTGTTTAAAATACTTGTAGGGGGGGTGCGCGGATTAATAGATTATTAATAGATTTATTAGGTTTCTAGTGAATCTATTTTTATTAGTGCGTGGATTTTTTGTTTCAATATCTTTTAATAATTTTCTTTTTTCGTAAGATATATTCATTAATTATTTTATCCTGTAGTAATTGCAGAGTTACAAATTCTTGTATAATAATTTATCCTATCTGTGCTATAATGTATATCTAATTCTAAATTTTCAATGTTATTTATTATTTTGTGTTGTTCTTCTCGTAGTGAGTTTTTTAAATTATATAAACTATCACATGTACTTTTATTTAAATTTTCTAAGGTTTTTTCTATCCATATTAGTTTTTCTTTTAGGTCTTCCATTATTTTCTTAATTCGGTTTCTATAATTAATTTCATTATTTAGATTTTTTTTTGATTTTCTCTAGTTTGTCTAATATATTCTAACATTTTTTAATCTGAATAATATCCTTCTGGGTAAATTTCTTCGTATAACTGTTCTAGATAATTTATAGTTTCAATTTCATAGTCTATTACTTTTTCTAATATTAGTTTCTTAATATCTATAATTTCTATGTTTTTAAGTATATATAATATTAAAACTTTAAGATAATCTAAATGATCTATTTTTAAAATTGGGTTTATTAAAATATTTTATAGTTGTTTGTTTTAGCCTTAGTAATTGACCTGAGTAGTCAATCGATCAATCTGAGTTGAAATGATTTATATTAACTTATTATTTGAAATACCTAAATTGATTTAGCTAGAACTATAGATGAGTTCATCGGGTCAACTATAATTTTAATTGAGTCGTTGTAATTGCATGATGTTGGTATTTCATTCGCGCTGACCTAAGTCGTCAATCGATCAATCTGAGTTGAAACGATACATATTAACTTATTATTTAAAATACCTAAAATTTATCTCTTTTTAAAAAATTAATTAAGTTCATTTCGGACCAAATTAACATTTTCAAAACCTGTCATTCCTTTTTAAGATATAAATCAACCCATACAAATCATTCATTTGCGGGATAAATGTTTCATCATTTCAAATCTCGAGTTCTCATTCAATTCTTTCTCTCTTAACAATACAAATAACAACTACTCAACATATTGCTCAACCCTTCACAACAAATTAATTTTTTTCCTATTTTCAACCACATAGTCGTTATTTTGACTTTATCTTACTTGTATCCATTGTTTTTTCTATCTTCATAGGTAATAGAGTGCGAGAAATTTTCTACATTTGTTTTTTTCTAAAAATTAGGGCTTTTTAATTAATTATGAAAAAGAAGACTTTTAGTTGTATTATATTTGAGAATGAGTTAACAATTTTGAGTTTTGATGCTAAAACGTAGGAAAAACCTGAGAAAATACTAGCTTTTATTGCAGTGTTCCATTGACTATCGTGGTTTTGTTAGATGGTGTTTGTGTTGGTATTGGATCATATTTGTGGTGGGTTGGTAGATTTTGGTGGTGGTGGTGGTGGTCTTGGTGTTGGTGTTGGTGTTGGTGTTGGTGTTGGTATTGGTGGGGGTGGTGTTGGTATTGATGGCATTGGTGCTGGTGGTGTTGGTCTTGGTGGCATTGGTGGTGGTGTTGATTGTGTTGGTGTTGTTGTTATTGTTGGTGGCATTGGTGGTATTGGTGGTTTTGTAATACCCCGAGAATTCCAACAGATAGTAGAACCATGCTTCAAGCTTATGAGAAATAAATTATAGTGCATTGGTAGTTTTATGACCAAGGTTGGAGTGTATTAAGGCCTCAAATATGTCCTAGCTATTAGGCGAATCAAAACATCCCTTACCGATTGAATTCTTGAGAAGGATTTTCGTATAGTCAACTTCAAATGAGCATATCTTTTGTTATACTATGAATTTTTAAGCTCATGCCGAGCAATAGATAGATAATTGAATTAACTTTCCAACGATACCAATTTTACAAAAAATTGGAATTAGGGTAAAATGTTATGGCCGTTTTACAGTGAGCTTATCCAGACAGTCAAAGTACGATGGGAAGGCCGATAGACCATCACCCAAACCATCGCAACTGAGGCAGTAAGCCTGTTTTCTAGCCAAAAAGCAACGGGTTGAAAGGACGGTCCATCCCCAGGGTGACGGTTCGTCGTCCAGACAGTCGGGGACCTCCGTTTAGCGATTTTAAGCCATTTTTTAAATAATTTTTGGATCTTTTCCACCCTTTTTAACACCTAATTAAATCAAATCAAAGCACATAACTTCATATTCATCCATAGCATCAAAATTAGGGTTCCTTTCAAGATCAATCCTCATGAACAAGGTTCAAACCCTTCTTCAAGAAAATTCAAGAATCAAAACATCACCATTCAGGAACCTTCAAGAAAAGCCTCCAAGAACATTCTCAAGGCTTCAATAGTCAACTTGTTCCATTGAATCAAGCCAAATAAGGTATGCGGGGTTTTGAACAAGGATAAATCTTTTATCCTTGTGCCCAAAAACTTACTTTAAATTACAAATTGTTAAGTTTTGAATGATTTCCTATGAAATTTAAGTTAGGGTTTATACCCCATGTTGCTAATTGCATGATTTTGAAACCTTAAGTGATTTGGATATTGAGTTACATGCCTACTTTTGAATATTTATGCACATGATCATATTTTTTTTCCAGATTTTGAGTTGATTTACCAATAATTACATTATCAAGCATGAACCTTTTGTTGTTTTAATATAAGTTTGAAACATAGGCTTTAAGCCCTAAGATTTAGCCTTGATATTTTAAGAAGATCATGATTTTAAGCCTCCTTGATGATTTTTTACTAGGTTTCAAGAAAGAAAGTTGATCTTTGAATCCTAAGCCAAAATAAGAATCCCCAGTATTTATGATTTAAAGTAAAGAGAAGCTTAATTGGCTTCCTCTATACATATTTATATTGTTGTAAGGTGGATTTCCTAAAAGTTCTAAGCCTAAGTATGGGAGTAGTATTTAGCACTGAGTTGGGCTTGATTCCAAGGTCACATGTCCTAGAAATACGAGCCACCATATGATTATGATTTATCCCAAGTGGGTTAAGATAGTCATCTCTAAAGTTAAGGTTCTACTCCGATGGCAAGGGTAGAATAGCTCTCCCCAACTTGGTTAAGACATTGGACTCCATGTCATCTCACATGGTTTATATCGATTAGAAGAAACTCCCAAGTTCCCAGAGTCTCCAAGTCTCCAAAGCTTTATAGTCCTAAAGTTCCCTAGTCCTTGAGTTCCTAAAGTCCTATTCTCCTCAAGATAAAAGCATAAGTTTTGAAAGTTATTGTTTTAAGATTCCTTTTGCTTACAAGCTTTGAGTTTAAGGGGAGAATACAGATTTTAGAACTAAGTATAATGACGTATGAGATTTATGCTACATGTTTAATTATTCATGATTTATGAGATATAGATTTCAGATTTATTCAAGCTATATGAGTTATTTATATCAGCATACATGGTTTTATAAAGAGTAATGATAATGTTTACTTATTGTATACACCCCCATATACTTAGTACATCCTCAAAGTTCTGATCCACATATATGTCTATGTGCTATATTGTCTCATAATGTAGGTTCAGGTGCTCAGTCTCAACAGCGATAGTGATCTTCGAGTACCTTCATCTACACTTTCGCAGTTGATAAGTCCTCATGGTTTGAGGACCTTTCTCTCTGATTTTCAGTCTTGATAGCAGTCATTCATTATTGTCAGTTCATCTAGAGTTAGTTGGGGTTTTGTCCCAATGACTCTCTAGTCCTTTAGTAAGTAGAGGCTTGTCGGACTAATAGTTGGAGTTTTAAGATTTTCAGTATTTGTTGTCCATATAATATTTTCTGTTATTTTAATTCATATTAAGCATGATATAGTATTATTGCCTTACTTATTTACCCTAAAGTAAGTGTTAGATTTAGTAGCAGGCTCAAAGGGTTAGCTTGGGGCTACTTATAGCCTTGAGCACCTTGTGATGCTTCGGGATGAGATTTCAGGGTGTTACAAACTTGGTATCAGAGCCTAAGGTTTGAAGAGTCCTAGAGAGTCAGACAAGCCTCGTTATGTAGAGTCTTGGTCATCGGTGTGAAGCACGCCACATCTATGAGCAAGAGGCTATGAGACATTTTAGGAAGAGTCATCTATTTCTTTTAGAATCCATCGTTCTTACAATTGTTTATATCTGCTATTGACTCGTGCTTTTTTATGACAAAAAAGGCCTCCCCGCAGACCTAATGTTCATAGAAATGACAATCAACCACCCCAACCTGCCGATCATCTGAATAAGAATGTGTCTCATGCCAAATTTTGGGCTATTTTTCAGATGTTAGCCCAAGATGTGACTGCTACTGTACAAGCCAATAATTAGACTGCTATTCCACATTAACAAGGGGTGATGCAGCCGCAGCCAGACTTTGTGATTTTATGAGGATGAATTTGCTAAAATTCTTTGGGTTAAAAGTAGGTGAGGACCCACAGTTGTATCTTGATAAGGTGAAGAAGATCACCTAACTTATGTATGTTTCTGAGGAGAAGAGTGTAGAATTGACATCTTATAGGCTGGAAAACATTGCTTATGATTAGGTAGTGATGTGGAGGAAGAATAGAGGGGAGAATGCAACTCTTATGACTTGGCAAGTGTTTTAGGATGTAATCTTTGACAAGTTCTTCCCACTTGAGATGAGGGAAGGAAAGATGGAGGAGTTTATGAAATGGAGGCAAGGCTCCATAATGGTAAATAAGTATTGCCTCAAGTTCAACCAGTTATCTAAGCATGTTCCTGACTTGATAGCTGACCCAAGATCTAGTATGAGTAAGTTTGTGACTGGTGTGTCTGGATTGGTGGTTAAAGGGTGTAGGACTGCTATGCTCAATATAGGTATGTATCTTTCTAGACTGATGATGCATGCTCAATAGACTAAGGCAGAAAAGATGAAGAAGAGAGAGAGAGAGTAAGAGGATATAAGAGGGCAAGATCGGAGCAGTCTGAGTATGGTCAGCCTAGATCCCATGGAGGGAACTGCCTGCAGTTTCAAAATCATTCAGCTATGCCAGCGCCTTCATCATCTAGTGCTCCAGCACCCAGAAATAGGTAGGAACAATGGAGTAAGTCTTCTATGTCCAGGTCTCATAATAGTGTGAGCGGTAGGCCCAGTTATCCTCCATGTGCTAAGTGTGACAGAATCCATCCTGGAGAGTTCTTGGCTGAGCAGAAGGGTTGTTTTGGTTGTGGCAAGTTGGGTCATAGACATAGAGAGTGTCTGCATGTTAGGCAGGGGAGCCGAGATGTTCGACCCCAAACTCAGGCTACCATTGCACCAGCTCCTTTAGCTTGTCTAGCCCCTACTCGGGGCGCTTCATCCAGCACTATTGACAGTTAGCGCCAAAATCGATTCTATGCTTTGCCATCCTACCAGGAGTAGGAGGATTTATTGGATGTTGTTACTGGTATACTTTGTGTCTTTTATTTTGATGTGTATGTATTGTTGGACCTTGGTTCAAGTTTATCTTATGTGACTCCGTTAGTTGTTGTGAATTTTAAGATAAGTTTTGAAAAGATCCCTGAGCCTATCCTAGTTTCTACCCCAATAGGAGAGTCAGTTATTGCTAAGCAAGTTTACAAAAAATATCCTATTACTATTCTTCATAAGGTCATATTTGCAGATTTAATAGAGTAAGATATGGTCAATTTTAATCTTATTCTGGGTATGGATTAGCTTCATTCCTGTTATACATCTATAGATTGTCGCACCTGTGTGGTTAAGTTTCAATTCCCAGATGAGCCTGTCTTTGAGTGGTCCAGAAATTTTGTATCTCCCAAGAGTCATTTCATATCTTACCTTAAGGCTAGAAAGTTGATTTCTAAAGGTTGCATTTATCATCTAGTTTGAGTTAAAGACACTAAGTCTGAGACTCCAATAGTTTAGTCAGTCAATATAGTTAATGAGTTTCCGGATGTGTTTTCAGAAGATCTCCCAGGGGTACCTCTCGATAGGGAAATAAAGTTTAGTATTGACCTTATTCCCGATACACAGCCTATTTATATCCCTCCATACCATATGGCACCCACAGAACTTAAGGAGTTGAAAGAGCAACTCAAAGATCTTCTAGATAAAGGTTTCATAAGGCCTAGTATTCTTTATAGGGCACACCCGTCCTGTTTGTATGAAAGAAAGATGGTTCTTTGTGTATGTCCATTGACTATCGTCAGCTTAATAAGGTCACAGTCAAGAACAAATACCCTCTTCCTAGAATTGATGACTTGTTTGATCAATTGCAAGGTGAAAGTTATTTCTCAAAGTTAAACCTTAGATATGGCTATCATCAGCTTAAAGTAAGGGAGTGTGATATTCCAAAGACAACCTTCTAAACCTGTTATGGTTATTTTGAGTTTCTAGTCATGTCTATCGGGCTAACCAATGCTCTAGCATCTTTCATGGACTTCATGAATTGAGTGTTCAAACAATATCTTGTTATGTTTGTCATAATGTTCATAGATGATATCCTTGTTTACTCCCGTAGTGAGGATGGCCATGCATCTCATCTTAAAATTGTCTTACAAACTCTCTGAGATCATCAATTATTTGCCAAATTCAGCAAGTGTGAGTTTTGGATAAGGTCAGTAGCCTTTCTCGGTCATATTATTTCAGCCGAAGGCATTAGAGTTGATCCCCAAAAGACAGAAGCCATAAAAAATTGGCCTAGACGTATCTCTCCGTCAAACATTAGAAGCTTTTTGGGTCTAACTGGATATTACCGCCATTTTGTTGAAGGTTTTTCATCTATTGCATCTCCCATGACCCGATTGACCCAAAAGAAAGTTAAGTTCCTGTGATTAGATTTCTACGAGAAGAGTTTTTAGGAGTTGAAGACTCGACTCACTTCATCCCTAATGTTAACATTGCCCGATGGTATAGATGGTTTAATGGTGTATTGTGATGCCTCTAGAGTTGGTTTGGGTTTTGTGTTGATGCAGAGAGGTAAGGTTATAGACTATGCCTCTAGACAGTTGAAGTAGCATGAAAAGAATTACCCAACCCATGATCTTGAATTAGCTGCTGTGGTTTTTGCTTTGAAAATTTGGAGACACTATCTGTATGGTGTTCATGTTGATGTGTTTACGGACCACAAAATCCTGCAGTATATGTTTACTCAGAGGGAGTTAAATCTTTATTAGATAAGGTGGTTAAAGTTGCTAAAAGATTATGATATAAACATGTTATATCATCCGGGCAAAGCCAATGTAGTGGCAGACGCCCTTAGTAGGTTGTCTATGGGTAGTATTTCTTACGTGGAGAAAGATAAGAAAGAATTAGCTCATGAAGTACATCGTTTGGCTAGATTGGGTGTTAGGTTGCTTCATTCTGCTGAGGGGAATGTTTGGGTTTAGAGTAGTTCTGAATCCTTGTTATTTTCAGAAGTGAAGGAAAAACAGGACATGGACTCTAGTTTGGTCAAACTGAAGGAGTCGGTTAAAGACCAAAAGGTAGAGGTTTCTCCCAAGGGGAAGATGTCGTATTGAGATTTCAGGATAGATTGTGTGTTCCTTGTGTTGATGATTTAAGGCAGAGAATTATGGCTGAAGTGCATGGCATGCGATATTGTATTCATCCCGGTGCTACCAAGATGTACCACGACTTGCAGGAAATTTATTGGTGGAGTGGTATGAAAAAAGATATAGCAGAGTTTGTGGTAAAGTGTGCAACTTACCAAAAGGTTAAGGTAGAGCACTAAAGGCTTGGTGGTACATTGCAGGAGTTTGGTATCCCCACGTGGAAGTTGGAAGAGGTGAATATAGATTTTGTGACTGGTTTACCCTTTTCACGCTGTCAGCATGATTTGATTTGGGTTGTTGTAGACAGGTTGACTAAGTCAGCGCATTTCCTGCCAGTGCACACATCTTATACAGCTAAGGATTATGCTAAGTTGTATAACCGAGAGTTAGTCAGACTGCATGGAGTTTCCTTGTCTATCATCTTAGATAGGGGTACTCAGTTTACTTACTAATTTTGGAGAGCTTTTCAGGAGGGTCTTGGTACCCAAGTTCATCTTAGTTCCATTTTTCATCCGCAGAAAGATGGTTAGGCAGAGAGGACCATCCAGACTTTACAAGACATGTTGAGGGCATGTGCTCTTGATTTCAAGGTTAGTTGGGATGAGCATTTTCCATTGATCGAGTTCGCTTATAATAACAGTTATCATTCTAGCATTTAGATGGCCCCGTTTAAGGCTCTTTATGGGAGGAGATGTAGATCACCTATAAGTTGGTTTGAAGTAGGTGAGGCCACCTTGCTTGGGCCTGATGCAGTGTTTGAAGCTATAGAAAAAGTAAAGTTGATTAGAGAAAGATTGAAGACAGCCCAAAGTCACCAGAAATCATATGCAGATGTGAGAAGAAGAGATCTTGAGTTTGAAATTAATGACTTAGTATATTTGACGATTTCACCCATAAAAGGGGTGAAGAGATTTGGTAAAAAGGGAAAACTTAGTCCCCATTATGTTGGCCTCTATAGAATTCTGAGACGTGTTGGGAAAGTAGCTTATGAGGTTGAATTGCCTACAGATTTGTTAGCTGTTCATCCTGTCTTTCACGTCTCTATGCTTAAGAAGTGCATCGGTGATTCCATTGTAGTAGATCCGTCAGAGAGCTCAGATGTTCAAAACAATCTTTCATATGAAGAGATTCCAGTTGAGATTCTAGACCATCAGATCCATAGACTAAGGAAAAAAAAGTTCCCTTGGTCAAGGTTCTTTGGTGGAACCAGTTAGTTGAGGGTGCTACTTGGGAAGAAGAAGTAGATATGCGAGCCAAGTACCCTCATCTATTCGCCGCAAACTCAGATTTAGCTGAAGGTACTACTTTTCCTTGATTCAGTTCCTTTCTAAGCATGTATTCCTCTATATAGTGCATTCTTTATAAGTTAATGCATTGCCAGAAGTACTCAAAGGATTAGAATGATGTAGAATTAGTTTAGTAATTTATTTTAGCTGTGCATCCTCAGTTTTCTCAGCTAGCCAACCTCATTTGAGGATGAATGTTCCCAAGGGAGAGATATTGTAATACCCCGAGAATTCAAACCTAGAGTAGAACCATGATTTAAGCTTATGAGAAATAAATTATAGTGCACTGGTAGTTTTATGATCAAGGTTGGTGTGTATTAAGGCCTCAAATATGTCCTAGCTATTAGGCGAATCAAAACATCCTTTACTGATTGAATTCTTGAGAAGGATTTTGGTATAGTCAACTTCAAACGATCATATCTTTTGTTGTACTATGAATTTTTGAGATCATGACCCACCAACAGATATACAATTGAATTATATTTCCAACGATACCAATTTTTTCAAAATCCAGTATCGGGGTAAGAAGTTATGACCATTTTTACAGTAAGATATCCGGACTGCCAAAGTATGACAGGAAGGACGACACACCATCGCGCCTGCGATGGACCATCGCCCAAACCATCGAAACTGAGGCAGTACACCTGTTTTCTGGCCAAAAAGTGACAGGTTGAAGGGACGGTCCATCCCTAGGGCGATGGTTCATCGCCCAAACCGTCGGGGACCTCTGTTTAGCTATTTTAAGCCATTTTATAAGGAGTTTTGGGTCTTTTCCACCCTTTTTAACACCTAATTAAGTCAAATCAAAGCACATAACTTTATATTCATCCATAGCATCAAAATTAGGGTTTCTTTTAAGATTAATCCTTAAGAATAAGGTTTAAACCCTTCTTCAAGAAAATTCAAGAATCAAAACATCACCATTCAAGAACCTTCAAGAAAAGCCTCCAAGAACATTCTCATGTCTTCAAAAGTCAACTTGTTCCATTAAATCAAGCCAAAAAAGGTATGTGGGGTTTTGAACAAGGATAAATCTTTCATCCTTGTGCCCAAATAATTACATTATTAAGCATGAACCTTTTGGTGTTTTAAAATAAATTTAAAAACATGGGCTTTAAGCCCTAAGATTTAGCCTTGATATTTTAAGAAGATTATGCTTTTAAGCCTCCTTGTTAATTGTTTACCAAGTTTCAAGAAAGAAAGTTGATCTTTGAATCCTAAGCTCAAATAAGAATCCATAGTATTTATGATTTAAAGCAAAGAGAAGAATAATTGTCTTCCTCTATACATCCTTGTACTGTTTTAAGGTGGATTTCCTAAAAGTTCTAAGCCTAAGTATGGGAGTAGTATTTAGCACCGAGTTGGGATTGATTTCAAGGTCTCATTCCCCAGAACTACGAGCCACCGCAGGATTATAAATTTAGCCCAAGTGGGTTAAGATAGTGATCACTAAAGTTGAGGTTCTACTCCGATGGCAAGGGTAGAACAACTCTCCCCAACATGGGTAAGACGTTGGATTCCATGTCAGCTCACATGATTTATGTCGGTTAGAAGAAACTCCCAAGTTCCCAAAGTCTCCAATGCTTTATAGTCCTAAAGTTCCCAAGTCCTTGAGTTTTATAAGTCCTATTCTCTTCAAGATAAAAGCATAAGTTTTGAAAGTTATTGTTTTAAGATTCCTTTTGCTTACAAGCTTTGAGAATAAGAGGAGAATAAAAATTTTAGAACTAAGTATAATGAATCACGAGATTTATGCTACATGTTTAATTATTCATGATTTATGAGATTTATACTTTAGATTTATTTAAGCTGTGTGAGTCATTTATATCAGCATGCACGATTTTATAAATAGTAATGATAATGTTTACTTATTGCATACACTACCATATACGCAGTACATCCTCAAAGTACTGATCCACATATATGTCTATGTGCTACATTATCTCATAATGTAGGTTCAGGTGCTCTGTCTCAACAGCAAAAGTGATATCTGAGTACCATTATCTACACTTCCACAGTTGGTGAGTCCTCATGGTTCGAGGACCGTTTTCTCTAATTTTCAGTCTTGATAGCAGTCATTTATTGTTTTCAGTTCAGATCGAGTCAGTTGGGGGTTTGTCCCAATGACTCTCTAGTTCTTTAGTATGTAGATGCTTGTCGGACTAAGAGTTGGAGTTTCCAGATTTTTAGTATTTGTTGTCCAGATAATGTTTTTTGTTATTTTAGTTCAGATTTGGCATGAAATAGTATTATTACCTTGCTCAATTATCCTAAAGTAAGTGTTAGATTTAGTAGCAGGCTCAAAGGGTTAGCTTAGGGCTACTTGTAGCCTTGAGCACCATGTGATGCTTCGGGATGAGATTTTGAGGTATTACAGGTTTGGTGGTGGTCTTGGAGGTTGTGTTGGTGGTCTTGGTAGTGGTTTTGGTGGTGGTGTTGGTGTTGGTTTTGATGATGGTGTTGGTGGGGTTGGTGGTCCATTTATTGCAACAGGTGGAACATCTGTTGGAAGATATTAAAATAGGTCTTCAAATAGATTCCCCATCTGTTGCAACAAATGTTTCAACTGTTGGCATTAAACAAACCAGTAGCAAGAATGTTTTGATCTCATCCATCAGGTTGTTCATCTGTTACAACAGGTTATGCATCTTTCATAACAGATGATTCATTTTCCAACTGATGGGTTATCTGTTGGAATTTTTTTTATAACATTGTGTAAAAAAGTTTATTGAAATTTGTCTTACCTTTTTTCAAATATTATGCAGACATCAATTGTAACGTATGTTTTATTTTTCTGGTTTTTGTAGTTAAAATATGTCTCTCAAAAGAAAAGAAACTGAAAGTGAATCAACTTCTAACCACCTAACCAAAAAGGCTAGAGTACAAATGGATTCGTAGGAACTTCCTGAACAATTTTAGTTGGGGAAAAGTAAAGCTGATGAAAGTTATAAAAATGATTTTGAGGGAGGTGTAGAAGGGTATGTCGAGGCTGGTGAGGAAAATAAAAGTTAGGAGGAAGATGAAAAAGATAAACAAGAAGAGGAGGAAGTAGAAAGTGAGAAAGAGGATGATGATCAACATAATGATAGTGCATCACTAATGAGGCGTGAATTAAGATCGAAATCCCAGCATGATCCTGTAAAAACTATTAGTATTGACAGGTTTCAAGTTGTCATACCGATAGATGACCCTACAGAACTAACTAGTGATTTTGTACTTAAATCTCAGTTGGGGAAACCTTTTGATGACTTTAGGAAAACTATGAAGAGGGAAAACATAGACGAACTATTTAAGAAGAGCGACTTTGAACAATTTCTTGATCTGCCTAAGGACAATAATGCCCGTTTCTAAATGACCATGGTAAATGGTCTTTTCAAGCGTAATATCAAGTACGTAGGGGATGATAAAGATTCGAAGGAGGGGAGAAAAAGATGGATGAAATTTGGATCAATTGTTGTGCTATGCCGGTTTGTTTTGGCATGAAAGAGTTTGCCATAGTGATAGGATTGAGATGGATCATCTAAAAGAACCTCTCATCAAGGAAACACCCTGAAAAAAGTCCAACGCAAGTAGGACAGCCAAACCATCACCATTAAATAAAAAGAAGGCATTATCCAAGAGACCACCCACCAAAACCAACAAACACAAGGAAAAAATAGATGGGTTGTTAGACATTGATGGACATGACTACAAAACCACGATGTTGTTAGAAAATCTCAAGGATAAAACCATACCAAAAAAGTACAAGGAGAAATTTTACTAAGTTTTGTTTGCCCATTCTGTTATATTGGCAAAAGACGTCAACTAAGTCATAGAAGATGATTTGTTGAAACTTGCTGAGGATTTTGAGAAATTATCCCTAGTGATGTGACAACTACAAGTTGACTGTCAAATATTTATTGTCAAAGCTATCTCCAAAGACGATCACATTATACGGCTTTCCTTATGCTTTCATGGTGAATTTAATCACTATTTGTTTACTCTTCTGTTAATTTATATTGAATAATTATTATGAATTTTTTTTACTTTCTTCCTATTTACATTTTTTAGGCTTGGACATTTGAAGCCATCCCCCCTCCAAAAGTAGGTCAAGGATTACCCGAATGAGGTTTCTCGTCAAGGATCCTTAGGTGTTTGGCTGCAACGAGCAACAGAAGAATTAAGGAGGTTGATCTCTTTAACCCTTAGAATGATGCAATAAGTCTTCTTTCAAGTAAAATAATTTGACTCTGAGAAAGATATTGAAATAGATGGGCCATCTGTTGGCGACAGATGAGTCATTTATTGCAATAGCTTACCCGTCTACTACAATTGGTGAACAGATGGGTAATCTGTTGTGACCGGTAGGTAATTTGTTGCGATAGATGATTCATATTTTGAAATAGATTACTCATCTATTACTTTGGATCTCTGAATCTTACTTAAAAGGTTACCCATCTACTGTAAATTATACAATAGATGATTAATCTGTTGCCACATATGAATCATCTATTGCGACAAAAAGATCATCTGTTGCATAAGTTTTCTATGTTCACATGTAACCCAATTGACTGTAAATGATTATATGATTTAAATGTATCTGTCTTGTTTCTTATAGGTTGTGCATCCATGAATTGTGTTGTAGCGCCTTAGGAGTACACCCTGGATGCCACACGATGCTTTTGGTCACAAGTGACCACAAGTTAACCCATGAGCTGGTACCTGGTATGAGCAATGAATAATAATATCAAAATAACATGTGAAAAATATCTGAGTATGCTATAAGGTTTTAAATGTTAAAACATTTCTAAATCATAAATTTGAAACCAACTGCCAGAAAGCAACTATCCGAAATCTGATAAAATGATGACAAACTGACTGACTGTATGAAGTGTCCAAAAGCCTCTAAAACTGACTAAGTAAGAGTTGATGGGATAAACCCCAACTAACTCCGACTGACTAAATAACTGAAATCTTAACATAATTGAATATAAGATAAACTCGTTCTCGAAGTATGAGGACTCACCACGACTGTTGTTGCTGATTTGCTGGAATGTCTAAGCACGGTTAGGAACTTGAGCATCCGAACCTATGATATGAGACATCATAGAGTAAGAAATGAGTATGCGGTCTGTACTTTGAATGTACCAGTATAGTAGATGCAGTTAGGCTGATACACAGGAGATCACGTACATATTTAATAACTGACTAAATAGCATGAGATAACTGAATAACTGATATGAATGCATGAATACTGTAAAATATGAGAATGCATGACTACGCATATAACATGATTCTGAAAATAGTCTATAAAATGAAATACTGAAATCTGATAACTGATAGATTGTATGCTATGGTCAAGTAAAATTGAATGAAATTTTGAACTGAATATCAAAACTGAAATCATCAGAGGTATCATCTAACCGACATGCCCCAAAGCTGAGCTGATTGGGGTCCAACCTATGACCCCAGTTGGAAGGGTGATAATACCGTACCATGGGTACTAACAATGACTTAGAGTCAGTCCTAACTAATGGGTGACCCCTGAGATCAGTCCTAACTAGCGGGTGATCCCTGAGAGTGTCAGTCCTAACTAATGAGTGACATCTCATAACTTATGCTAGCTATATAGTTTTGGAACTTGGGGATTGCTTCTAAGGGCCTAGTCCTAACTAACGGGTGATCCCTCATCCGTAGGCTTGCTCGGTGATGAATCCTACCCCCAACTAAACTGACATTAATTACGAGACTAAGCTAAGATTAACTGGACAAGTAACTGATCATGATGGATAGCTGGTTATATATGCTCATACGCGTTTGAAACTATTCAAAAACTACTGAAATTCTGTAAAAAACTAAGTTTTTGGGTATTCACAACCCTCAGGATTCGATAACAACAATAACAAGGACACATGAAAGCTTTGAAACCATGGAAGGAAATCATTGTTCACAATTATTCACTTAAGCATTTCATCAAACACATGGGGGTCAAGACTTAAACATGAGGGTGCTTTTAAACATGATAAGATAGCATGATCACATGACCAAGTCATAAAATGCGGGTTTTATTCTAAATTTGCATGAACATGATATGAAAACTACAACATTTACAACATACTATAACGCATTCCACGTGAAAACAATTGAAATCATAACTTGAAATCAAATTACCAAGATATAGATAAACATACTTAAACTTTCAAACATATCAGGGCTCTTTCTATCAAAACTCTTGAAAATATAATACATGATCTGATTTCAAAAGATTTTCATGGAGGTGATTCATTGTAAACATGTAATAAGTAGTCATTTAGGCATTTCATCAAATATTTGCAATGCATGGTTTAAGCTAAGCAGGGGAATAGTGTTAAAACTTATAGTAGTAGCTTGATTTTGATTCTAAATAACCAATTAAGGCTTAAATCAGCGAACAACATCATTCAAATATGTAGAGTTTAATAACAACAACAATTTCGTGTAAACATGATATAAAATTCAAAATTCTTGAAAGTTCATGGGCATAATTTATAAATATATGTAATGATCATGATTCTAAACTTGAAAATAGATTCTTGGACTTCATGGGTGAAAATGGTCCATGGATGAACATCTAACATACCTTAGAGCTTTAATCTTGAAAGAGAATTGACTTTTCTTGAACGTTCGTGGATTGGAAATTATAATTTCTTAGTTTTTTTGAAGAAGGGCTTGAATCTTGTTCTTGGGAGATGATCTTGAGAGAAAACCCTAATTTTTTTTGTTCTTGAGAGTGGAGATGACTATGATTGATAATAAACTAATATTTTATCACTTAATGGGGTTTAATGCGTAATTTAAGTCGTAGGAGGTGAGGGAAAAGGCCAAAATACCCCTCCAAAATTGAATGGGTATTGCTGAATTTCAAGGGTGATGACTTGGACTGATAGGTCGTCACTTAGTTAACGGCTTATCAGGTTAAGTCATCACTTAGAGGGTGAAACTGATGGATCGGTGGTTTGGGCTGACAACTTGGCTGATAGGTCATCACTTAGTTGACGGCCTATCAACTCAGGTTGTCACTTTGTTGACAAACGGACATGCTGAGGTAAAATGAGTATAACTTTTTGCTTTGTTATTGGATTAATCTGAAACTAAATATGTTGGAAAGAATTCAAAGAAATTTCTTTTAATACATAGTATACCACGTAACTCCTTATTTACAAAGAGTAATGGTCGTTTAAAGTTGACTCAAGATTAAATGTTCACTAAAACTTAACCAATGGAAACGTTCTTAACTCGTCTTTGAGTTAGGGGATTTTTATGACCTCTACTGATATAAAAGGATATTTTCACACTATAGAATTGATCATCACACATATATAGACATAAAGTCACTGGGTTTTAGTCTGTATACTTCATAACAACAGTTTGAATTCTAGCCCAAAAATATGGGGTGTTACACGTGCCTAGTGAACAAGAGTTGGGGATGACTTCTTTTATTACTCTAGGTCTTGTTGATACAATAGCATACCCAATAGTGTAGTTAATAAAGAAGGAATTGGCTGGAGCAATAGCCATAAAAAGAGCAGTTAGGCAAGGTCAACCTAATGTTAAGACTCTTCAAGACCAACCTGCTGCAATAGATCCGGGTGCTACATTTGGGGTGTTGCTAGTGGAGTTGTTGATGTTGGGCAGCCATGCTAATGCCAGTCATGATTATGAACATGTTGAAGCTCAATAAAAAATAAATATGTTTGAAATCACCCTTGCACAGGTCCCTCTCACCCTTACACCGGTCTATCCCACCCTTAAAGTGGTCCATCTCACCCTTACACCAATCCATCCCACTTCTAAAGTGGTCCTTCCCACCCTTACAATGGTTCCTCTAACCCCTCCCCACCCTCATATTCATATTGCAAATGCATAGAGTGCATGGATAGACAGGATAAACTCTTTTAAAAAATAAAGGCTACCGCTAAAGCTATTGAGGAATTGAAATCCAAGAGTGGTGTCATACCATCCAAGAAGGTGAGTGAGTCATACACTCCTACAATGGTGGTTAGGAAGAAGAAAAGAGCAATTAGAAATATACTCTCAAAACCAAAAAAATTACAACTCTTTCCTCTCCAAAAGTTGTTGAAGTTTAGGGACCATTGAAGAAGATGGACATATACCCAGAACGTGACACCAAACAGAAGGTTGTTTTAAGAAAGACCATAAATTCCAAGAAACATGCAAAAATCTTCACTATGAATACCTTTTCCCCCCAGGACATTAAGAATATGACAAATATGAATGTGTGGAACATGGACACGATAAGTTTACTTTTTCTAACCTAGCCTTCTAATCTACTCCATGAAGAAGGTGATACACAATAGATGTGTCATCTGTTGCATTAAATGGGTATTCTGGTACAACTGGTGGTGGTTCTATTTTAAAAAATTACCCATCTATTACATAAGTTACATTAGATGGGTAATTTGTTAATAGATTCAGAGAACCATGTGCAATAGATAGTCCATCTGTTACATCTTTCCACTTTTTTTTTCTTTTGAAAATTACTAACCTATTTAAAAATTGTCTTCCTATAAAATAGTATATTGATGAAATTCTCTGCCTCATGAGGGGCAGGCAATTAGCGTACTCGGAGGCTTATGATACTGCCGATAGGATAATGGACCTTAACTTCTACAACAATTTCAAGAATAGGTACGATAAGCTCATTGACCTAAAGTCAACTCCAGGTGGCCTGGAATTTGGTTCGTTAGTTCTACGTTTGAATGGGATGAAGATATGATTAGATATGTTAGAAGGAAGAGGCCATATCCATACGACAAGATCTGGACAAAGGCAAAGAGGATTCTTGTAGTCATGAACATAGAGAAAAAATATTTTCTGGCTCTTGAGATACTACCGAGGAGGGAAAGATGAAGGTTTATGACACCTCTCTTCAACAAGGCTATTTTTTTAACCCATATGCAGCCACTTTTGGAATTGTTCCCCAACTTGTTGAGGTAGAGTAAACTGATGAATTGTTTGCCAGTGAAACTATTGAATGAAAGATGGAATTTGAGGATAGAAACAAGGACACAATTCTTTCAAAAAATGAAACCGGTGTTGCATGCTGGTCGTACGCACTTGCACACATCGAATGTTTGCTGACCGATACAAAAATAGCCGAGCCAATGACCTTTCTGTGCGAAAATGCTGTGGCAAATATGCAAGAGATCTGAGCTTATAGGGTGCTAACTATATGCTTGGAGCTTATGTATAATAAAGAAGATATAGAAACACAAACACCATAACAATTTCTTATTTCAAATTACTTCATCTTACATGCAGTGACAATTTTTTATATATGATGAAAATTGATTTTTTATCATGCAACAGATTGTTTAACTGTTGTAATAGGTAGTCTATCTTTTCTGATAGATAGTTTATCTGTTGTAATAGGTTGGTCATTTGTTATACTATGCAGATGTTTATATTTAAGTATGTTTGTTGTAACAGATAGGACATCTATTGGAACAAATAAAAAATAGTGGGAAGACCTATTTGATAAATTCCAACAGATGACCTACATGTTACAACATATGTCTAAATTTGTTTAATAATTTTCAACAGATATGTCGTCTGTTGCAATTGATACATTATTTGTAGCAATATTTGAATCTAGTATTCCATTTCAATTAATAAGTTCAAATCCAAGGATAAAATAAAATTTATAGACAAAAATAAATAAATTGAAGCCTTCAGAAATTACCTGAAATAAATCAACAAATAAATAAAATGTAAAAATATTGTTATGGGTATAGATCTCAATAAATAAATTAATAATTTAAGTTTTGATGCCAACAATTCCTAAGGAGAGATGAGGTTATTACTTTGACAGACTCAATCTATAAAGATCTACTCAATTTGAACATGTTGTTCTTAATCCGGTGCTATGAAATTTGACTTTGGTCATCATGGATTTTCAATGTCACTTGCGTACAGTTTCTGCACTTTCATTTCTCCGTATTTCCATAAAAGAGTAGCATATCTTTTTCGGAGTAATCCGACATCAAGTCCATCAATTGATACTTGTATTCCATCGCTCAAATGCTCGGCGTAAGCAGCAACAAAAAGACTACAATCCCCGCATTAGTAAAAATCAGATAATTCAATTCTTGCAATTAATGTAAGCTTTGTGAAATTTATGAAATGAAATGAAATTATGATACTTACAGGATACCAATAGGTTGTTAAGCAATTCCTTCAACATATTCTACATCAAATGGATTACCCATTTTATGCTGGTATGATTCAATCGTCAACCAATCAGTACAAATCTTTTGGTCCAAAAAGCCACTTATATCTAGGTAAGTAGGCAATATTTTGGCCAGCTTTCGTATCTCAGACGACAACCCAGAACATCTCCTTTCCGACATTGGGTTATAAACTTGGATGCGCCTTTTTTTTAGAATGACGACAACCAACACCCAATGGAATTCATCACCATAATTGATTGGGATGTACACTTCGTCAATCAAATGCCAAGGTAAGCCAGCTACAATGATAAAACCTTTGATAATGTTGATTAAGAATTCCTCATTTTGGAAAACTTTCAGCTGTTGTTGACAATACCTATTGTAACCATTATTGATGTAAACTTTGTACAAATAATTGTCTATCCTGTATATTTATTGTTTCGTGTTTGCAAAGTAAAAAATAACATTGATGTGCTGCACATATTATCAAATATTTCAAATTATATGAAAATAAAATTAATACACATATACAATTAAATAAAGTATTAATAGTAAGATGTATGTCATTTAAACCTCATTATTCCAACAAGTTTGGGACTGTGACATCAAATAGAACCAATTCTTTATTTTGAAATGTGAAGCAACAAAGTCGAACATATCAAAACCAAGACCTAGTTCATTTACTTTATAGTGTTCATTATTTTGATTTATGCATGATTTATATGTGTTGACGTCAGGTTTTTTATAGTAAGAACTGTATAAATGAATATCTTTAAAAATAATTTATGTGTCTGCCGACATGATGCTTTAACAACCCATCAGCAATCCATTCTGAATAGTCGTTGATCAACTTTGTTAGTATTTTTAGAGCCTCGTCCGAGATGTTGAACCCTTCAAACGGATAATTCTTCTATTCTCTCAGACTGACATACTTTACTTTTTATTTATCTTTAAAAGCAGTTGATGGATTATCAATTGTGATATTATGTTGTTCAACAGTAGCTTCTACTGTGACATCCTCCCGAAAAGCCAAAATTATCAATGCTAATCACAAAGATTGAAAAAAAAGAAAAAGGATAACTTATCTATTTTAGCAAATCAAACAGGTCTTCCTTTTATTTTAAATTGTACCAAACATAATAAATATCTGTTGCAACAAATGGATCATCTATTGGGATAAATTAAAATAGGATAAAATGTTGTATGATATCTGTTGTAACATATGACTCATTTGTTTGGAAAAACTAAAATAGTCAGAAGCCTTGATTTAATTTGTCCCAACAGATGATCAATCTATTGCAACATATGACTCATCTATTTGGAAAAACTAAAATAGTAGAAAGCCTTGATTTAATTTGCCCCAACAGATGACCCATCTATTGCAAAAGATAGGTCATCTGTTGGTATAAATTAAAATAGCACAAAGACCTATTTGATTTGCTAAAATAGACGAATATATATTGCAATAGATAATACATTTGATGCAACAAAAAATGCTTCTGATACAACAGGTAAGTCAACAGTTGCCACAAATATATATATTTGTTTTGTAATTTTCACCAGATGTTTCATCTGTTGAAATAGATATGTGTCTGTTTGTTTATTGGAACAAATGATATATATTCACCTTCTTCAGCTCATGCTGCTCTCCTGTGGCCCTTGTACATTAATCAAAAGTGCAAAACAAAGACAGAGGATTTGCAATTTTACTCTTTTTTATGCTTGATAATTCCTTAGGATTTTCTTTCCTTATCCTCTTAGCCGCCATAATCTCTAATGGAGAGTATGGATATGAAATCTTCTTTGATGGAATGACACCCTTCTTAGATGTCAATTCCTTTACAGAAGCAGTTAATGCATTAATAGCATTAATCACTCCATCATGTTTTACCTTGCACTCTTGACATTTGTATGCAGAACATTCGCTAGAAGCGGCAAAATTTGTATAACCAGTATGATCATAATCATAATGGTTTGTTATTTCAAAAATTGCAAAAGGGGCATCATTAGCCCCAACAGCAACACCACTACTACTGCCACTACCACCACCAACAGCTCCATCACCACCAACACTATCAACAACAATAAGCCCACCCTCCAAAATTATTTTTCTTATGATGGTTGTTGCTCCAAACAGTTTTTTTGAACTATATCAATGATCTTAGGGTTCGATAAAGTTTGTACATACCATAAAAAAAGAAAATAAGTCATTTTTAACTCTCGATTGGTCAGAACAAGCCACAGATGCACAATCTAAAATAAATCAGTACACATATTCGAATGATGATTAAATTATTTTAAAAAATTATTAATTAAAAATAAAAACTTAATAAGAATTAGACTTACTTCTTCCTTCGGGGGGTTGAAGAGATCAAGAAATTTTACATTTTTATCAGTTTTAGCCGACAATCATCTTAGGATTTTTTAACATGAAACTTCTCCTTGCTGGTTCACTTGTTGTCTCAAATAAAAAATGACTTTAAATGACCAAGCCTATAAAATAATGATAATAAATCAAAAACATTATTCAATAAAAAAATACATTAATCATAATAAAAGAAATATTTACCATGAAAGCCCACGAAAATCCATATAAGTTGACTATCTTTGGCATTAATGGTGTCAACAAATATTTGACAGTCATTTTAAAGCTTTCATAACTCCAAGAATAACTGTTAAATGCCTTAAGATCCTCGGAGAGATTTATTAAACCAAGCAGTATATTGTTGTTATCGTCTCTCTCCCAAAGAATATTATGTACAATCCAAACCAAGCACAATGATGCTTGTGATTCTTTGAAAGTTTTTTACCTTTCAATGCTTCTATCAATATTTTATTTTTGAAGCTTGGACCAACAAGGGACACCAAGTCATCACCATCACTTGACTTGCCTTTGCTTTTTTGGGGATTTGATAACACTCAAACTACACCTCTCATGTGAGAATGTAAGTGATCATTGTCAATATACAACCCAACTGGGTTGGGGTCGAATCCCATAGGGAATATGGTGTGAATCTGAGTTGTATGCGAGTTAATCAACTGATAGTTAGTAGTTTTCGATAAATTGGGGATTATGAGAATTTGGCAAATAATTGTTGGTCACTTTAGTTTCAGTGTTTGTAATCAAGAGTTTATGGAAAACCAAAATTATGTTCACTATGGGTTTTGGTACTTGACAGATGCTAATAGTGATTCAAGATTCTCACGATAGGTAGGAACAACAGATTGTCTATATCAAAGTTATGCCTAAATGTCTCTCGACCTACTTAAGCATTTAATTACCTAATCCTATCGGACTTAGGGAATTTATATTCACTGACCAGACATCACCTCAGGTTAATTAACCTTGTTACAACTTCAATTATTAAACGAAAGGTTGGCAGCTTCCAAGTCCCTGTCAACAATTCACTTACTACTATAGTTGATTTCTTATCTCAAGCAAATCAAAGCAGGTGCTATCTATCGTTTGCAACCAATAGACAATAATTAAAACCTCGAAATTATCAAGGAGTCCTATTACCTTTACAATCTTGAACACTTAGCAACTTACCAAGACTGAACCCATAGATCCCATAATTCGGGTTAAAGGGATTTAGCCACTCATAATGTAATAATCGATACTACAAGTTTAATTCATAATTTGAAAGATAAACTTACATCAAGATGAATAGCACCGAGTGTTTCTCAGATTAGATCAAAGTAGAAATCCCAAAATATTGATGATACTCTCTTCAAAGTTAATTATTTTGTTCCAGCCAAGAAACTAGAGCGAAAATAACAAAATACGTCCGTTCCAAAAATAGGTTCCGCCTCCTTAGAAAACCCTAAACTATGCTTTAAATACTTCAGCCTAATTATGGAAACAAAATTACATAGTTCAGTGTTCTTCTCGGATTAGGTGACGACATGTGTGACACCTTATCAGGAGGCTGACGACTTATCACGGATGTCGTCAGCTCTTCTTCAATTTTGACAATTTCTGCTTAAGGCTGACGGTAAATCCTGATGGCTTATCAAAACTGTGACGACATATCAGACAATGTCATCACTTTTCTACCTCAGCTCCCATGTTCTGTCTAAGGCTGACGGCGACTCTAACAGCTTATCACAAGGCTGACATCTTATCACATGTCATCGTCACTTCTTCCAACTGAATTCCATTCTCTGTTTAAGGCTGACGATGAAGCTGATAACCTATCAGAGTGCTGATGACATATCAGGAATGTCGTTAGCCACACTTGTCTTTTATTTGCATCAGATTTCAACTCTTTTACTTCCATCATTGTTGGTTCTCTTGCCTCTTGACTTCCACTGCAAAATCAAAGATAAAGCAATCAAAAACGCTAAAAGTTGCTTAATACTTTGCAATTATTCTCAGTTAAAAGCCTCAAATGTGTTAGCATATGCTCACACATCAATACCCTCAACTTAAAATAGTTGCTTGTCCTTAAGCAACTAAAACACAACTAAGAGAATACAAAGTACATCAGCAGTCAACCATCTATATTTTCTCAAAACATCTTCACCATCTCCAAGGTTAATCAATTTACAAACAACTATATATGTTATTGAAGAGCAACAACGTGACACACAGGAATCAAGATATGGCATCAAATCAGCAGCAACAACCATGCATGTATCAAGCTTACACTATCCAAACAAGTTAGCAATTAGCAACGTAACTAGTGTGCCCTCACTATAAGGAAGTCCTATTGTACTTATATCAGACATCATATATGTAACCATGGGGACAATCACAAGACACTCACTCATAGAATGAAGTTCCAATCAATGTATGCCGAATACCACAGGCTTGCCCTTATTTTCATTACCAAGATCTTCAGACAGGTCAGCTAGGATCACTATAGGCCTTCTCTTTAGCTTGTAATGTAGGCTAGGGGATGGTATGATACTCGATGGTATTTAAAGTGACTAAGCCTCCTTGACACTACACTAGCTTTTGGGGTCTTACTCATTTACCTTTTTTTACTCTTCTCTTTTCTTGATCACACTTATTCAGGATGGGTGCGGTTCTTTTCTACAATCACTTCTTCTTTTTCACCACTTTTCTATTCTTGCTCTTTTCCATCACTTTTCTTTTCTTTCTCTTTTTCACCACACACAGTTTTTTATTCTTTTTTTTTTACTCTACCTTTCTTCACACTCTTTTTACATCGTGCACTCCTATGATAGATACCCTCAACTTAGGCCATTTTCCTAGGTCAAGGTGTATAGTGTCCAAGAAGGATCAAGGCAAAAATAGGTTCATTATGATATAAAAATGGGATGGTGATAGGTATCATAAAAAGAAATAGGCTATTCAGGCTCAAAATAGGGATCAAGGGATATTATGCATACAAGGAAGGTCATTTAGGCTAAAGTTGGCTAATATCAAAACAGCCTATGATCTTTTCCTAACCCCTATCCTTCAACCTAGGTATGACTAACCGGGCAAGTTTTGAATCTAACATACAAAGGAAACTAAGTAAAATCTCACACGCACATGGCACATAAGTATATCACAAGTTACTACTTATTCGGTTCATGCAATTGTTTAGCAATGGTTATCAAGTTACTAGAACTAATACCATACAAAGATGAACAATGGTCACAATTAGATACAAATCACACAGTTAAAGCATTAGATCACTTGAGAGGTGTTCACAAAATAACAAAATCGTGTTAACTGCCTCAAGTACTTGTATTTCTCCTAGTCAACTACAAAATGTTACAACAACTCACCCAACACCCTCAACTTAAAATCAAAGAAAAACTAAACTAAGGGTTCAGGTACACCCAGAGTAGATCAAGCACGGGGATCATGGGTTGCCTTCCATGTAGCGCCTGATTTAACATCGCGGCACGACTCAGGTGTCTCGATTACTGCAGACTTCATCGAGACAGATAGTAGCAGTACTTTTCATCGAGTCTTTTGGATCAATATAAAGTTTGACACGTTGCCCATTTACCTTGAAGGTGCTGCCGTCTTTATTTTCAAGTTCTACTACTCTAGATGAGTAGACTTGACTAACTCTAAACGGGCCTGACCAATTGAATTTAAGCTTACATGTGAATAGTTTGAGTCTGGAATTGAACAGAAGCACCAAGTCACCTTTTTGGAATTCTCGTTTCTCAATCCTCCAATCATGATACTTCTTCATCTTTTGTTTATATAGGTCTGCTCTTTTATATGCCCTGAGATGAAATTCATCCATCTTATTCAGTTGTCCCAGTCTTAGCTCTATTGCCTCATTCCAACTCAAATTTAACCTTTTAAGTGCCCATAAAGCCTTGTGCTCTATCTTGATTGGTAAGTAGCATGCTTTGCCATAGACCAACTAGAATGGTGACATGCCAATGGGTGTCTTAAAAGTATTCTGGTATGCCCACAAGGCATCATCGAGCTTTTGAGACCAGTTTTTTTGACTAACATTCACCATTTTGGCTAGGATGGCTTTAATCTCTTGATTTGACACCTCCACTTGCCCACTAGTTTGTGGGTGATATGGAGTGGCTACTCGATACTATTTTACCCCATATTTTGCTAAGGCAGCTAGAAACACTTTGTTGCAAAATTAAGATCCTCTATCGCTTATAATAGTACGTGGTACTCCAAAGCGAGATAAGATGTTCTTCTTGAGAAAAGCAACAACCCTCTTTCCTTCATTATCAGCCAAGGCAACAAATTCGACCCATTTCGAGATATAGTTAACATCAACTAAAATATACTTCATCTTATACGAGCTTACAAAAGGACCTATGAAATCGATGCCCCAGACATCAAACAATTCCACCTCAAGCATCTTAGTCAAAGGCATCTCATGTCTTTTGGAGATCGACACCTACCTCTGACACTGGTCGTATTTTAGCACACACTCATGAGCATCCTTGAATAATATTGGCAAATAGTAGTCGCTCTGCAACACCTTTCTAGCCGTTCGGTCACCTGCATGGTGACCTCGAACTGCGGAAGCATGAAATGCTTCCAATATACATCATAGATCTATTTTTGGCACACACCTTCTTATAATATTATCAGCACATCTCCAAAAAAGATACGGTTCATCCCAGAAGTAATGTGTCACATCATGAAGGAATTTATTTCTTTGATAGAAAGAAAGATTCTCTGAAATGACCCTACTCACAATATAATTTGCAAAATTAGTGTACCAAGGCAACTTCTCCACAGCAGCAGTCAAGATTTCCTCATCAGGAAATGCATCATTTATCTTCATTTCATCACTAATTACCTGCTCACCTTCCATTCTAGATAGATGATTTGCAACCTGATTTTCATAACCCTTCCTATCTTTGAATTCATAGTCAAATTCTTATAGCAGAAACATCCATCTAATCAGCCTTGGTTTTACATCCTTCTTAGCCATCAAATACCTCAAGGCTGCATGGTCAGTGTGGACCACCACCTTAGTCCCAAGCAGCTAAGCCCTGAATTTCTCAAAAGCATACACTACAACCAGAAGTTTTTGCTTAGTGACGGTGTAGTTATTTTGCGCTCCATTTAGTGCTTTGCTGGCATAATATATTGGATACAATAGTTTGCCCTTCTTTTGTTCTAATACAACTCCAAGAGCAACACCACTTGCATCACACATGATGTCAAACGGTTTTGACCAGTCTGGTGCAACAATGATAGGGGCCTCAACCAGCTTTTTTTAAGGCATTCAAATGTCTTTAAGAAATCATCATTGAAGGAAAACTTCACTTCTTTCTCTAAAAGTTTGGAAAGTGGATTTTCAACCTTCGAGAAGTCTCTTATAAACCTCCGATAAAAACCAGCATGCCAAGAAAACTACGCACTCTCTTCACTGAAATGGGAGGTGGTAGTTTCTCAATAACTTTAACCTTTGCTCGATCAACCTCTATCCCTTTTGCTGAAATTTTGTGCCCGAGAACGATGCCCTTCTTTACCATAAAGCGGCATTTCTCCCAATTAAGCACCAAATTAAATTTATCACATCGTTTTAAGGCCATACTCAGGTTTGCCAAACACAGCTCAAAAGAATCTCCCACCACAAAGAAATTATCCATGAATACCTCTATGGTGTCCTCTACCATATCTGAGAAGATAGACATCATACACCATTGAAAAGTAGCGGGTGCATTGCGTAGCCCAAACAGCACCCTCTTAAATGCAAAGGTTCCATATGGGCATATGAATGTCGTTTTCTCCTGATCTTTAGGAGCAATACAGATCTGATTATAACCAGAATAACCATACAAGAAGTAATACCATCCCCTTCCGGCTAATCGATCAAGTATTGGTCCATAAAGGGCATCGAGAAGTGGCCTTTCAAAGTCCATGAGTTTAGGTTGCAGTAGTCCATGTAAAATCTCCACCCAGTCATAGGCCTAAGTGGAATCAACTCATTCTTTTCATTTGCAACCACAATCATGCCCCATTTTTTGGTACACATTAAACTGGGCTCACCCATTTGCTATCAGAAATAGGGTAAAGCACTCTTGCATCCAACCACTTAATAATTTCCTTATTAACCACCTCTTGTATCGGTGGGTTAAAATGGCACTGGTGCTCGATGGTTGGAATACAATCTTCCCCAAGTTGTATTTTATGCATGCAGATGCCACGGGGAATATCAATAATATCTGCGATAGTCTATCCTATTTCTCTCTTGTACATATGAAGTACTGAAATAAGTGCTTCTACCTGTTGTTCTCCTAAATCAGCCACAATAATAATGGGTAGCATGTTTCCATTTCCCAAAAACACGTACCTTAAATGCCCAGGCAGTTCTTTTAATTCCAACATCGGTAACTCTTCAATGGATGGCTTAGTCGGTGGTATTGGTTGATTAGGATAATCAAGGTCTAGATTTTTAGGAGCATAAGAGTATGAACCCAATCCTGACAAAGCACAAACAGTCTCTTCGTACTCCTCAATGCCTTCATGATCAAAATTCATCAGAACTGCGGCTAAAGGCTCAAAACAAGTTGCTCATCTATTAATACCTCTTGTTCATCCTCATAATACACATCAACAACTGAGAACACACTCATATCTTTATGCTGCTTCATTGATTGGCACATATCAAATCGCACTACTTCATCATTTATCCTGAATAAGAGCTCATTAGCTCTCAAATCAATCAACATACTTTCGGTTGCGAGGAAAGGTCGACCCAAGATTATGGACACCTCGAAGTCCACTTTGCAATCTAGAATGATGAAATCCATAAGGAATATAAAGCTAGCTACCTTCACCAACACATCATACAAAATACCAACAGGTTATTTTACTGACCTATCCGCCATCACGAGTCATATTTTGGTGGGTGTGGGATTTCCCAAACCCAGCTTTCTATATATAGCCATCAACATTAGATTAATGCTTGCTCCTAGATCACATAATACCTTAGCGAATTCCAGAGACCCAATCGTACAAAGAATAGTGAATGCTCCTGGGTCTGGCTTCTTCTACACCAAGGTCCTCATAGAAATAGCGCTACAATGATGGAAATTATCCTTCGATTCGTAGCTCGCCGCTCTTTTCTTAGTCACAAGGTCCTTCATAAATTTAGCATACCCTAGAATTTTCTCGAGTGCCTCCGCCAAAGGTACATTCACTATTAATTGTTTGAGCATTGCCATAAATTTGCTAAATTTTGTATCATCAGTTTTTTTCTTCAATCATTGAGGAAAGAAAGGTGGTGGTCTTGGGAGAGTTTTCACCACTACCTTCTTTTCCTTTTCTTTCCCTTTTTTTAGAGCATTATCAGAATCATCCAGTTTTTTAGACTTCACTGGACCACCTTCTTCTGGTTCATCATCAACTACCTTATCAACTACATGCCCACAGAAGGACCAGGTAATATCTTACCACTTCTAGTGGTAATCGCCATACATGAGCCATAATTCTGCGAATTCTAGACTGTACCACTAGGTAATATTCCACTTTTTCTCTGATTCAGCGTTGTGGAGAGTTGGCTCATTTATTGTTCTAACTGCTTGATCGAAGTGGAGTACGAGTTTACCAACTGACTAATAGATGATAGATCGGTCTTCATGTTAGTCACTCTTGAGTTGGTAGCCTCCACTCCCTTTAACAATTTAGCCATCATGTCCCTCATGTATATCTTTTTAGAACTTGTTGTAGCAGCCTTATGATTTCCAGAAGGGACATAGAGCCCGCTCCTATCATTATTGCTTCTCCAATTTTCCTGCTCCCTATCTTTATAACTAGGATTATCATAATAATTCCGGCCTTGATTCCCTTGGCTATTGCCTCAGAAACCCCCCTGATTATTAACATAATTCACCTCTTCTTTTGGATCAGCATCAACTCTATCTTGAGATCCCACAGCTTTCACCTTCTCAATCTTGCCTGATAGCAAGTGCTTGGTTAGTAAGTCTATCTGCACTTTTAGGTGCGCCATGTCTTGGTTATGCTTCATATCTCTCCTGCATTATTCCATAGTTATACCCACAAAAATAGTGGGGCTTGCTGCCACAGAGTCTCTGGTATGCCATGCTTGAATCTGTTTGGTTATTCTCTCTAGCATTTCTGAAGACTCTGGGAATGAAAGATCAACAAATGAACCACCAACAGCATTACCTACAATTGGTTTTGTTACAGAGTTAAGATCCCTGTACAAAGTCTCCATCAAGTTTATATCCATCATATTGTAGTTCGGACACTGCGTTAGCTTCTTTTTTAATCTCTCCCAAGTTTCATGCAAGGCTTCAATTGGAAGCTTTCTAAAGTTGCTGATCTCATCCCTCAACTGTACCCTTCAGGAAGGTGGAAAGAACCTTTATAGGAAAGCTCTTTTCAACTGCCTCCAGTTGGTTATAGAATTAGGTGTCAGCTCGTTAAGCCACAATGTTGCCTCTCCAGATAGAGACAATGGAAACAATCTCAAATGGATAGCATTCTGACCCACTTCTGGGTTATCAAAAGATTTACAGATGGTGAAAAAGTTCACCAGATACAAGTTCGGTTCATCCCTAGGAAAGCCACCAAACTACCCCTTCAGATTGAGGAGTTGAATCATAGTACTCGTAATGTTGAATTTTGACCTAGGTACCAACGGTGGAGGAATAATTGCACCCTTTGCACCTACTCCATCCATTCCATCATCATCATCATTAAGGTCATACTGGACAGGCTGGTAATCTTGCCTTTCTTGAAACGGACGGTTCCTGTTAGCATTACGCTGTACTTGTACAACTACTTGCTCTGCACACGTTGGGTTACCAGAGTTTATAAACTCCTCATCTCCCAAATATTCATCCTCAGGATTCAGATACCATACTTTTTGACTGATATTCTACACATTCACCTGAGCTCTAGCTAAGGCTGCTAACCTGTCAGCCTCCTGCTGGTCTGCCATTCTTCCAATTCGTTGTGATTCCGAATTAAATGGTAATAATGGTTCTCCAAAACTTTTGGTTCTTGGCATACACTACAAAGATCCTGCAACAAAGAAAAATAACAAATAAATGTAAAACTAGGAAACTTGACTAACAGTCAATTAGCGCACAGAAACTTTAATTTACAACCATATTCCCCTGCAATGGCACCATTTTTGATAACGCTCAAACTACACCTCTCATGTGAGAATGTAAGCAATCGTTGTCAATATATAATCTAACTAGGTTGGGTTCGAATCCCACAGGGAATATGGTGTGAATCTGAGTTTTATGCGAGTTCATCAATTGATAGTTAGTAGTTTCCGGTAAATTAGGGGTTATGAGAATTTAGCAAAATAATTGTTGGTCACTTTAGTTTCAGTGTTTGTAATCAAGAGTTTATGGGAAACCAAAATTATGTTTACTATGGGTTTTGGTACTTAACAGATGCTAATAATGATTCAAGATTCTCACGATAGGTAGGAATAACAGATTGTCTTTATCGAAGTTATGCCTAAATGTCTCTCAACCTACTTAAGCATTTAATTACCTAATCCTCCCGGATTAGGAAATTTATATTCACTGACCAGACTTTACCTTCGGTTAATTAACCTTGTTACATCGTCAATTATTAAACGGAAGGTTGGTAGCTTCCAAGTCCCTGTCAATAATTCACTTCCTACTATAGTTGATTTCTTATCTCAAGAAAATCAAAGCAGGTTCTATCTATCGTTTGCAACCAATAGACAATAATTAAAACCTCAAAATTATCAAGGAGTCCTATTACTTTTAGAATCTTAAACACTTAGCAACTTACCAAGACCTAACCCATAGATCCCATAATTCGGGTTAAAGGGATTTAGCCACTCATAATGTAATAATCAATACCACAAGTTTAATTCATAATTTGAAAGATGAACTTACATCAAGATGAGTAGCAACGAGTGTTTCTCAGTTTATATCAAAGTAGAAATCCCAAAATATTGATGATAATCTCTTCAAAGTTAATTGTTTTGTTAAAGCCAAGTAACTAGAGAGAAAATAACAAAATACGTCCGTTCCAAAAATAGGTTCCGCCTCCTTATAAAACCCTAAATTTTTCTTTAAATACTCTAGCCTAATTATGGAAACAAAATGACAGAGTTCAGTCTTCTTCTTGGATTAGGTGACGACATATGTGACGCCTTATCAGGAGGCTGACGACTTATAACGGATGTCATCAGCTCCTCTTCAATTTTGATAATTTTTGCTTAATGCTGACGGTGAATCCTGATGGCTTATCAAAACTGTGATGACATATCAGACAATGTTATCACTTCTCTACCTCAGCTCCCATGTTCTGTCTAAGGCTGACGGCGACTCTGACGGCTTATCACAAGGCTGACGGCTTATCATATATCATCGTCACTTCTTCCAACTAAATCCCATTCTCTATTTAAGGTTGATGATGAAGTTGATAACCTATCAGAGTGCTGACAACTTATTAGGAATTTTGTCAGCCACACTTCTCTTTTATTTGCTTTAGATTTCAACTCTTTTACTTCCATCATTGTTGGTTCTCTTTCCTCTTGACTTCCACTGCAAAATCAAAGATAAAACAATAAAAAACGACAAAAGTTGCTTAAGATTTTGTAATTATTCTCAGTTAAAAGCCTCAAATGTGTAAGCATATGCTCACACATCAGGTGTGTGGGATACCTTTTTAGGGTTAGAATAGGTATAACTTTAGAAGGAGAAGGAGGATAACATTTTAGTCCAGTAACTATGACAAACTCTTTTCAACAAAAACAAACAAGCATGCCACAATAATTTATCCACACCTCATCCATCTTATTTTTATTTTCATATATAAACCTGCGTTTTAGAAGATTATATACGATTTTCATTTGAAAATGAGCATTATTATCCTCCGACAAATCAAGATATTGCCTAAAGCAGTTGTCCCTGAAATAAGTATCCAATTTTTGTTTTGAAGTATTTTTCGGAAGGCATCAAAAGATTTTCCCATGGTTGACCTAACCATGAAATCACCAGTTAAATCTGTGGCACCATCGCTACATTCTCACATGATAACTATCAATGCTGAAAGATTTGACCGACTCTTCTGTGGAAGGGCTATTAGCATTTGGATCATCTCTTTAGAAATATTCCTCATTATCTTCTGCTTCTGTTGGGATATATTTTGTAAAGCAAGCTTATAGAGTGGTGGATGTAGACTAGTTGCTTCACTTGTTCCTTTACTTGGACTTGATTCAATTTCTTTTCTTTTGGGAGCCATATAATCTAAAAATAATAGGAAAATAAAAAAGATGATATTGATTAATACATCGTTAAAAAAAGGATAAAGTAAATCTAACATCAGTAAAATAACAATTCCAACAGATCACACATCTGTTGCACTAGGTAGGTTATCTGTTGCAATATATAACTAACCTATTACAACGAATGAGTAATTTATTGGAAACAATAAAAACAGATCACTCATTTGTTGGAGCAGATGACTGGCCTGTGCAATAGATCATTTATATATTACAACATATGAGTAATTTGTTGGAACTGTTATTAATTATCAATATTGTTTAGATTTCTTCCAACAGGAGGGTCGTCTGTTGCAATAGATGAATGATCTGTTATCATTTGTAGCATCAGATGGTTTATCTGTTGCATCAGATGTTTATTTGATGCAACAGATGGTGGTTGAATCAAATGGATAATCTGTTGCATCGGTGGTTAATCTGTTGCAGAAAAAAATAGTGTCAATCGAACAACAACAGTATCACCATTTAATATCAAATACACCATTTTTACCAAGAAAAATAACAAATCAACCCAACAATACTAACACAACACACACATCAAAAACATCAACAGTGACTAAAAACACCAACATTGTTGTTTTACATTTGTACAAACACAAATAATAAAAATTAATCTTCAAAAAACTCAATAGATACCAACAAATTGAAACATTAGTTCGACAACAAGAACTATAATAACAACAAAAAATTATATTTTACTCCGAAAAGAGTAGAGAAGAAATGCCAGAAATTAGGATCTTCAATCCCCATTTCAAATTTAAGCAACAAATATTGAAATTGTTAATCAATACTAGAAGAGAAGTTGACTCAAGTTCCTCTTTTCTTCATAACTAAAAATTCATAATTTTTTACCTGTGAAAGAAGAAATGGGACGATGAAGAACCCAAAGTTGTTGTCGCCGGAGAGCACTATTGTCAGTCGGAAAGAAACTCGCCTAATATTTTATCACCGGAGGTTGAAGTCGTCGGGGATTGAAAGGAGAAAATTTGTCGGGGATTGAAGGGAGAAATTTTACAGAATTGTTGGTTGAGAGAAAGTTGAGAGAAACTGTCAAGAGAGAGGAGAGAGGAGAGAGATGGTTGATTTGGAGAGGAGAGAGGTGTGGGTTGATTTGTATTTTTGAAAAGACTAGAAAGTTTTGAAAATATTAATCAAGTTCACAATTAACTTAATTAAATTTTCTAATTATGTTTGACCCTTTAAGTTGGTCAATGTCACCAATCCTTCATTCAATACTTAAATAACACATTTCCTTCAACTTTCTCTACAAAGTGCTTATCTATATCTATAATCTACAATATAAAATAATAATAATAATATATAATATATAATAAAATATCTATATACATAATATATATATAGTATAATATAATATATAATAATAATAATAATAATAATAATCTATATTTATAATCTATAATCTATAATCTATATCTATATATCTATATATCTATATCTCTCTCTATATATAATATATTAAAAGTGTGAAGCACCTTAGAAATGTTGTTTGAATTTTTTGCCCTTCATTAAAAGACTCTGCAATAGAAAAAAAATCATCTTTTTACTCTTTTTTTTTTCAAATTAAAAAGTAAATAAAATCAAATAATTAAATTAAGAAGTGTTAATATAATATTATAAGAGAACAATATATGGTAAATACATATTGATCCAAAAACTATAGGATTCCACGTTGATCTCAAAGTTTTCACACAATTGAGAGTCTTCCTAATTTAGGAATCACGTATGAGTTTTTTTTCTTAACCAAAAAAAGACTATTTTATTAAAACTAGAACCAAAAAAGGAAGAAGAAAAACTCATAGACTACTTTATTTTTTAAAACAGAAGCTAAAATTTAGGATTAAATCAATTTCTAATTATATTTTGTAGAAAGAAAAAGAAAAAAAAAACTAAAACTTAGGATTCTAATCAATTTCGAATTCTATTTGGTACAAGATACAAATCCTTTACATACTTAAAATTAAATAACACAACTAAAATACCTTTTATTCTCATATTTTTTTTAATAAGTTTTGGGATTTTCATTAATTTAGAATTGTATTTTATACAAATTCTTTTCTTATCTACAGCTACATCTATCTATTTACATCTACATCTACAATATATATTAAAAGTGTCAACACCTTTAGAAAAAGTGATTTAAATTTTTTGTCCTTCATAAAAAATATTTAGTAATATATAAAATCATCCTTTTACTTTTTTTTTTCTTTAAAAATTCTAAATTATATGGTAAGAGGAAATCTATTCTATTAGGGTTAGAAAAGCTCATTCATCTATACAAGATTTCTGACCTTATTTGTCTCCATCCCTGGGTTATTGCTTCGATGAATTACCTGAATGGACATACAACCAACAAAAAGGAGAAGGGAATGAGAGTTGTGGTCGGTGGAGTTTCATTACCGGACTTGAGTCCCACGTTGTTCATCAAGGTTGAGAGAAAATATAATAGAGAAGGAATAATGGGTGGAGGTAAGTATAATTATGGTATATTTTGTACGAGTTAATTAATTATGTGGCCAGTAGCTTCTTTGATCATGTAATTATTTGAAATATATTTCTTTCTCAGACGAATACATTAAACCTAACATTGACCTTTTTTTTTTTGCAGCTTTCTAAATTTTGATTCTTTATAGTAAGTTATTTTCTTATTAAAAAAAAAGATAGGTGCAACCCATTAACGGTATTCAGTTCAAACACCTAAAATAAGATAGGCATCAAGTAGACAGTGTTCATTTTAAACACATAAAATAAAATAGGCATCAAATGTGTCAGTGTCAGTCTGGCACATTTCGCTGACTTGCCGTCACTTGGCCCCCAACGGTCATTTTTCCCCCCCATTGTCTTATATATTCATCTTCCTCCTAAAATTTAACCCTAAATTTCCAAATCTTCTTCTTCATCGTCATCTTGTTTTATCTATTCAAATTATTGCTTTCCTTTTTTCCAACTGAGATTGACAATGTCGAGCGCATTTTTCACTATTTTTGTGATAAAGATTTTCGTTATTGTAAATGCGGTCATGAATCTCTATTAAAGACTTCTTGGACTCAACAAAATCCAGCTCGTAGGTTTTTTGCTTGTAAGATTTCAAAGATAATATTTTTTTATTTAATTAATTGATTAATTATTGACTTATAATTATTTTGTAATTGTGTTCTCTTTTTTATAGAAATTGGGTAGATGCGATTACTTTGATTGGTATGAAGAACGACACCCTTCACAAGTAAATCGTGTAATCTGGGGTTTGTTGAACAAAGTCAAGGCTTCTGAAGAGAAACAAATCGAGCAAGAAGATACTACATTGTTGCCGTTATTGCTACTGGTTTGGTGTTGTTGGGCACATGGATATTCAAGCCTAATTGCTAAAATTTTCATGGTGGTGTGTATATTTGCTACTGGTTTGGTGTTGTCGAGCACATGAATATTCAAGCGTAACTGTTGGAAAATATAAAAAAGATTTAGGCATATGTTGTAAAATTTAGGTCATCTGTTAGAAATTATCAAACAGGTCTTCCCATTGTTGCAATAGATTAGACTTAGATTAATAGATTATTAGATTATTCATAGAAATAACATTGCCGTAATGCAACAGATGACCAACCTATTGCAACAGATAAACTATCTGCCAGAACGGATTAAAGACATTTTATAACAGATTTACAATCTAATCTATTGCATTATGAAAAACTCAACTTTCATCAAAAAATATTATTGCCACTACATGTACATGTAATAAAGTGAAGGATGACTTAAAATTAAAAATTTTTATTTCACAAACTCTTCTATATACATAGGCTTCAACCGTCCAGTTCTCCAGTTAGTACCCCATAAGCCTAGAACTCTTGCAGGTTTGCCACATCATTGTCGCACAGAAAAGTCATTGGCTTGGCCATTTCTGTGTCGGTCAGCAAACATTCGATGTGTGCAAGAGCGTTCGAGCCGCTCGCTTTAGAGGCATCATCTTTTGGAAGGATCATTCCCTTGTTTCAACCTTCAAAATCCCATGATTTTTTCATCAACACTTTCTTTGGCAAATGATTCATCAGTTTACTCTACCTCAACAAAATGGGCAACAACACCATCAGTTGCTTCACAAGGAGAAAAAGATCGAAATCATTGATGAGAGGTATGTTGGAGTCATAAACATTGATCTTTCCCTCCTCGAGTATTATCTCAACAGCCCGATAATACATGTCGTTCATGCTAATGACTGCAAGAATCCTTTTTGTCTCGGTCCAGCTCTTGCCGTGTGGATTTATCCTGTCCCCTCTAACACATCTTAACATTTCTTCTTCATTCAAGACCAATGTAGGAACTAGGAAATCAAGTCCCAAGCCAAGGGATGCCGCCTCTCCATTGAGTTGATCGTACCTATCCTTGAGCTTCTTGCAGAAATCGAGATCCATTATCCTATCGGCAGCGTCATAAGCTTCCCAGTACATTAATTGCCTTTTCCTCATAAGGCAGAGAATTATGTCAACATGCTGTGAGATAAGAAGTCAATTTTTAAATAGGTTAGTAATTGTAAAGATGCAACGGATGATCCATCTGTTACATAGGGTTCTCTGAATCAATAATCCAATGCAATTTATGCAACAGATGGATAATAAGTTACAACAGAACCACTACCAGTTGCACCAGTATACCCAGCTGTTGCAACAGATGTGAAATCTGTTGCGTAGCTTCTTCTTCATGGGGTAGATTAGAAGGGCTAGGTTAGGAAAATTAAACTTGCCTTGTCCTCGTATGACATACGTATATCAGTCATAGTCTGGAAGTTTTGGGGGGGGAAGGGAGGCCTGGGGTAATCTGGTGTGCCTGGCTTGGCATTCTTGGCCTGTCACAAATCTCTCTTCTCTTCAGCGCCAAGTTCTGCATATATGTCCACCTTCTTAACTGGCCCCTGAACTTCAATAGCTTTTGGAGAGGGAGGAATTGCAATTTTTTTTTAGCGGAGAGTACGTCTCTAATTACTCTTTTCTTTCTCCTAACCAACGTTGTAGGAGTGTGTGGCTCACTCACCTTTTTGGATGGTATGACACACCTCTTGGATTTGAATTCCTTGATAGCTTTAGAGATAGACTCTACTTTTTCAAAGAGTTTATCCTGTCTGTCCTTGCACTCATCGCATTCGCAACGAGAACACGAGGGTGAAGAGGGGTGAGAGGGACCTATGTAAGGGCGAAAAAGGGTGTTTTCAAACATGTTTATTCTTTCTTGAGCATCAACATGCTCAGCATCACGAATGGTAGCAGCATTAGCATGCCTGCCACCAACACCAACAACTCCACTAGAAGAAGCACCCGGATCTTTCTTAGAAAAAGGTTGGTCATAAAGAGCCTCAATATTAGGCTAACCTTGCCTAACTGCTCTTCTTATGGCTGTTACTCAAACCAATTCCTTCTTTATTAACTCCACCGTTGGGTCTGCTATAGTATCAACATGACCTAGAGTAATATAAGAAGTCATCACCGACTCTTCATTAGTAGGCACGATCCATGGATGCACAATCTATAAAAAAGAAAAAAAAGATAGATACATTTAAATTATATAATATAATAATTTTCACAGTTGGACTACATTTTAAAAAAAAACCCATCTGTTGCATAGTTTGCAGTATATGGTTAAAATCCATTTGAGTCTGGTTCAGAGAAATAGATCAACACATGGATAATCTGATGTAAAATATCAATCATCTGTTGCAACAGTTGCACAAAAAGGGTAATCTGTTATGCAACAGATGACCTGTTCGTTGCAACAGATGAACAATATATTATCAGATTAAACATCTGTTGCATAATTTGCAGTAGATGATTAATCTTTTAGGAGTCGAGTTCAGAGAACCAAAGAAACAGATGGGTAATCTGATGCAAGATATACCCTATCGCAACAGATATCCCATCTGGTGCATCAGATATAACATCTGTTGCACCAGATATAATATCTGTTCAATATCTTTCTTATCTTTGAGTAGAATTATTTTACTTGAAGAAGACATAATACATCATCCGGAGGGTTAAGGAGATCAGCCTCTTTAATATTGGTGTTGCTCTTTGCAGCCAACCACCTAACCATCTTTGGATGAGAAACCTCATCCGGATAATCTATTAACTGCTTTCGGAGGAGAGGAATGACTTCAAATGCCCAAACCTAAAAAATGTAAACAGGAAGCAAGCAAAAAAAATCATAATAATTATATTCAATATAAATTAATGGATGAGTAAAATTAGTGATTAATTTTATCATGAAAACCCAAGGAAAGCCGTATAATGTGGTCGTCCCTGAGGATAGCTTTGTCAGTAAATATTGGACAGTCAAGTAGAAGTCGTCATATCTCTAGGGATAATTATTGAATTTATCAAAATCCTCAGCACGCGCCAAAAAATCATCTTCTATGACCTTGTTGACGTCTCTTGCCAATATAACCGAATGGGCAAACCAAACTAAGAACAATTGCTCCCTGTACTGCTCTGGTATAGTTTTATCCTCGAGATCTGTCAACAAATCCAATGCTTTGTAGCCATGTTGAGCAATGTTAAACAACCCATCTATTTTTTCCTTGCATTTTCTTGCCTTAGATCTTTCGCAGGGCGGTGGTCCTTCTGGACGATGGCATCTCAAGCCCGTCACTATGGCAAACTCTTGCAAGCCAAAACAAATAGGCATGTCACAGTAGTTGATCCAGATTTCATCCATATTCATTTTACCCCACTCCTTCGGATCTTTATCATCTCCCGCGTACTTGATCCTGCGCTTGAGAAGACCATAAACCATCGTCATAGGGAAATGGATACGGGCAGAGGGGTCCTCAGGCAGCTCGAGAAAGCGTCCAAAGCAGCTCTTCTTAAAAAGTCCGCCTATGTTGTCATTCATCATAATTTTCGTTAAGTGTTCAAAATTTTTCCCCATATGACATTTAAGTACAATTTGACCAGTTAGTTATTTTTCTTTTGGGTCATTTATCGGCATCGCAACTTAAAACCTGTCAATACTAAAAGTTTTAATATGATCATGCTGGGATGTCGATATTAACTCATGCCCCATCGGTGATCCATTATGTAACGCCCCGAAAAATGGGTTTCGGAGCATCACACAGTGCTTGAGGCTACAAGTAGCCCCAAGATAACCCTTTGAGTCATTTTCATTCAGTTCAACACAAATCAACGGGTTTTCCATAAATAACCCTTAAATATCAATAGAGTAATCATCATCCAA
>NC_061115.1:28849940-28865869 GCF_002878395.1 Capsicum annuum | reverse complement strand
AAATATCAATAGAGTAATCATCATCCAACAATAAAAGAATTTCAGAAAGATAACAAAATACGACTTATTAGTCAACTCCCAACATCTATACTAGTCTGACAAGCCTCTAAGAAAATCAATAAAACCAGCGAGCCATTGAGACATGCCCCAACTGAGTCATACTCAGTTATCAAATGTAAACAACTCCGTGAAACCAACATCAGACATCACGTCCTCGGAACATGAGGACTCACCACAACAGAGGATAAGAACAGCATGCCCGAAGAATCACTGTCGAACCTGGAATTGAGCACCTGAACCTACATTCCAAGAAAATGCAGCCCACATCCAAAGATGTGGGTCAGTACCATAGAAAGAAACCGAGTATATGGGGATGTATGCAGTTGTATAAACATCATCATCATAAATATTATAAGAAATATGCAGGATGTATGAAAGACTCACATAGCCCGAAAAAAATCATCATAATCATGAGAGGATGAAATAAGTACAATAACACATGTGAGTCATCATATAATTTGTCAGTCACTTTCAGTTCATCAAGAATATCAATTCTCATAACATAAAAATCATTTAAATCTTTCGAAAGAATAACTTTCACAATTCTACTTTCAAATCACTTCACCATTCACCATAGACACAAGGAAACACACACACACTAGGAGATCCTATAACCGACATAAACCATGTGAGCTACATGGAGTCCAACATACAACCCACGTTGGGGAGAGCCGTCCTATCCTTGCCATCGGAGTAGAACTATCGATATCAAATCCACACAAACTAGTGATAACTATATAAATCAGCCTCAGGCTCACTCCTACGGAGGCACGTAGTTCTAGGGTAGTAAGGTCTCTTAATACCTCCCACTCGGTGCTAAAGATTTCTCCCGGACCTAGCTAAGATCATTTTAAAGACAATCCACAAGAAAACAATTTCAGTAATATATAAATATACATCGGGAGCCATCATGCTTCCCATCTATCAAAATCAACCACGTTGTGGATTTCTTTCACACTCGAGTTCTAAACAACTCCATTAAGACCAAAAGGTCAAATCATTCAAAATATCTCAAATATTCAACATCAACATGCTTATAACACACACTTTCTCAAAGAAACACAATTTTCAATGGGGATTCACGACCCAAATATCAAAATCATGATAAATATCGTTAAAGATTCATGCTTTATATCTCCACACATGTAAATTAATCTTTCAAAATCATAAACATCAAGATTTCATGATAATCATCATAAGATATGGGTTCATGCTTTAAATTCGTAAAAATCAAATAAAAATCATGCCTTTGTAAAAAAAATTACTTTTGGGCACAAGAACGAAAGAGAGTTCTTGTTGAAAACCCCACATACCTTGAATGATGAACTTTAGATCAATACTCATTTTTGAGATGTTAATCGTGCCTTTGAATGATGGTTCTTGGAGTTCTTGAACTAGGAACTTGGAATCTTGAATAAATTTGTAGAATTAATGGTGAACTTTGGAGGTTCTTAAAGTTGGATGTAGGAGCTTAGGGTTTTTTTTTTTAGGGAATTTGATGAAATATAACATATAATGTTTCTAATAGGCTTTAATATAGGGTTTGGACAGATTTTGGGTGAGGGGGAATGACCAAAACACCCCAAAAAAATCAAATAATTCTCGAATCTGTCCTCTGGTGGACTATTTTGATAGTCTGAAGTAGGCCAACCATAACGTTTTACTCCGATATCCAAATTGGATGAAACCAATTTCATTAGAAAGAGAACTCTCATATCTTTCTGTTGATATATAGTATCTCACCCAGATAATTGTGTACAAGGAGTTATGTTTGTTTGAAGTTGACCCAAAAATTCACTTTTGATAGGCTGAAGTAGATTGACCATAACTTTATGCTCCAATAGACAAATTGGATGAAACCAATTTCATTGGAAAGAGGACTCACAGAGCTTTTCATTAATATATAGTAGATCACCCAGATCATTATGTACCAAGAGTTATGATCGTTTAAAGGTTGAGAAAAAATACCCCAGGCCTCAGTACTTTTTCCTGCACGTTTTACTGTTCACTACTATTCACGATTCGATCGGAATGTTCATAACTCGTCGCTCGGGTGTCCGTTTTGGATGATCGACATATCGTTGGAAAGCTTATTCGATACTCTAGGAAATGGTTGGTCATAATCTAAGACATTCCGCACGAAAAATTTATAATTTATTCTAGAAGATAGTACCCAACACGTTTACACACAAAATTTCAACACAAAATTTCCCGGGGTATTACATCAGATAACGGTAGACATGCCAAGATTAGATAGGGAATAGAGCATACAGATGAAACCATTCGTTAGACTCATCAGCACATCGTTTCTCACTCCGAATGCAACATAGAATGCATAAATTCAAGAAACTACAGCTGAACACATAATAAATGACAGCTGAACGGCTGCAACTTTTATCAAAAGTGCATGATTTAGGAAAGAACGGTACCTTCGTATTGATCGGAGTTTGCGGAAAATATGTGCGGGTACTTGGATCACATATCCGCCTCAGCTTCCCAAGTTGCACCTTCAACAGATTGGTTTCGCCACAATACCTTGACCAAGGGAACTTCTTTGTTTCTTAGTCTTCGGACACTGAAATCAAGAATCTCAACAGGAATCTCATATAAAGAAAGATTTTCTTGAATGTCAGCACTCACAGAGGAATCCACTACCACAGCATCGCTAATATGCTTTCTAAGCAGGGAGACATGGAATATTGGATGAACAGAGGACAACTTGGAAGGCAACTCGACCTCATAAGCTACCTTACCAACACGGCTAAGAATTTTGTAAGGACCAACATAACGGGGACTACGCTTCCCCTTCTTTCCGAATCTCTTCACTTCTCTCATGGGTGAAATTTTCAGATATATTAGGTTACCAACTTCAAACTCAAGGTCTCTCCTTCTAACATCTGCATATGACTTCTGACGACTCTGCGCAGTTTTCAACCTTTCCCTAATTAACTTAACTTTTTCCATAGCCTCAAATACCGAATCAGGACCACTCACAACCGCTTCACCCACCTCGAACCAACCTATGGGTGATCTACACTTTCTCTCATATAAGGCTTCAAATGGATCCATGCCAATACTAGAGTGAAAACTGTTATTATAAGTAAACTCTATCAACGGTAAGTGATCATCCCAACTTCCCTTAAAGTTAAGTGCACAAGCTCTCAACATATCCTCTAAGGTCTGGATGGTCCGCTCAGCCTGACCATCGGTCTGCGGATGAAAAGTAGAACTCAAAAGCACTTGGGTACCAAGACCCTTCTGAAAAGCTTTCCAAAATTGTGAAGTGAACTGAGTACCCCTATCCGAAATGATAGACAAGGGAACTCCATGCAGTCTGACTAGCTCTCGAATATACAATCTAGAGTAATCCTCAGTAGTATATGAAGTAAGAATAGGCAAGAAATAAGTAGACTTAGTCAACCTATCAACCACAACCCAAATGGAATCATGATGGTGTCGGGAAGGAGGTAAACCAATCATGAAGTCCATATTTATCTCTTCCCACTTCCAAGTGGGAATACTAAACTCTTACATCATACCACCAGGTCTTTTGTGTTCAACCTTAACCCGTTGGCATGTTGCACACTTAGCTACAAACGCTGCTATATCTTTTTTCATGCCACTCCACTAATAGATTTCCTGCAATTCTCGGTACATCTTGGTGGCACCAGGATAAATAGAATATTGCGCCCCGTGTGCTTCAGCCATAATTCTCTATCTCAGATCATCAACATTCGGGACACACAATCTACCCTGCAATCTCAACACACCATCTCCCTCTTGGGAGAAAACCTCTACTTTTTGGTCCTTGACTAACTCCTTCAGTCTGACCAAACTAGCATCTAAGTATTGCTTTTCCTTCACTTTTGAAACCAAGGAGGATTCGAAACTACTCTGAACCCCTATACTACCTTCAGCAGAGTCAAACAACCTAACCCCCAATCTAGCCAAATGATGTACATCACGAGCCAACTCTTTCTTACCTTTTACCATATGCAAAACACTACCAATGGACACTCTACTTAGGGCATTCGACATAACTTTGGCCTTGCCCGGATGGTACAACACACTCATATCATAGTCCTTTAACAATTCTAACCATCGTCTCTACCTAAGATTCAATTCTCTCTGGGTAAACACATACTGCAGACTCTTAGGATCAGTGAAAACATCAACATGGATACCATACAAATAGTGTCTCCAGATTTTCAAAGAAAACACAACAGCATCCAACTCAAGGTCATGGGTGGGGTAATTTTTCTGATGGGGTTTCAACTGTCTAGAAGCATAAGCTATCACCTTACCCTTCTGCATCAATACGCAACCCAACCCAACTCTCGAAGCATCACAGTACACCACAAAACCATCAACACCATCAGGCAAAGTCAAAATAGGGGCAGAAGTGAGTCGAGTCTTCAACTCCTGAAAACTCTTCTCACAAGATTCAGACCACAAGAACTTCACTTTCTTTTGGGTCAACCGAGTCATAGGAGATGCTATAGAGGAGAAACCCTCAACAAAATGGCGGTAATAGCTAGCTAAACCCAAGAAACTTTGGATATCAGTCGGAGAAATAGGTCTAGGCCAATTTCTAACAGCTTTAGTTTTTTTGGGGATTAACTCTAATACCCTCGAAAGAAATGATATGACCCAGAAAAGCAACTGACCTTAGCAAAAACTCATACTTACTGAACTTGGCAAACAACTTGTGCTCTCTAAGGGTTTGCAAGACAGTTCGGAGATGATCAGAATGTTCATCCTCACTACGGGAGTACAACAGTATATCATCGATGAACACTATGACAAACATATACAGATATGGTCTGAACACTCGATTCATGAGGTCAATGAAAGTTGCTGGGGCATTAGGTAACCCAAAAGACATAACAAGAAACTCAAAATGGCCATAACGAGTTCAGAAAATGGTTTTCGGGATGTCACACTCCCTAACTTTGAGTTGATGAAAGCCGAAACGAAAGTCTATCTTTGAGAAATAACTTGCACCTTGCAATTGGTCAAACAAATCATCTATTCTCGGAAGGGGTACTTATTTTAGATGGTGACTTTATTCAGTTGGCAGTAATCAATGAACATACGCAAAAAGCCATGTTTCTTTCTCACAAACAACACAGGAGCACCCCAAGGAAAAATACTGGGCCTTATGAAACCCTTATCTAGTAGATTTTTGAGTTGCTCTTTCAACTCCTTAAGTTCTGCAGGGGCTATACGGTAAGGAGGAATATAAATGGGCTGAGTATTAGGAAGAAGATCAATCCCAAACTCTATCTCTCTATCAGGAGGTATCCCTGGGAGATCATCCGAAAAAACATCAGAAAACTCATTGACGATGTTAACAGACTGGAGAGTTGGAGTCTAAGACTTAGTGTCTTTAACTCTAACTAAATGGTAATACCCCTTGGAAATAAGCTTTCTAGCTTTGAGGTAAGAGATAAAATGACTCTTGGGTGACACAGAATTCCCAGACCACTCAAACATGGATACACCCGAAAACTGAAACTTGACCACTCAGGTCCGACAATCAATAGAGGCATAAGAAGAATACAGCCAGTCCATACCCAGAACACATCAAAATCTACCATGTCTAATTCAATCAGATCAGCCAACATGACTCTATAAAAAACAGTAACAGGACACTTTTTATACACTTTCTGGGCAACAATCGAATCACCCACTGGGGTAGAAACTAGGATAGGCTCAGGAATAATCTTAGGAATCATTTCAAAATTCACAACAATCAAAGGTGTAACATATGAGAAACTGGATCTAGGATCCAACAAAGCATACACATCAAACTAAAATATACGAAGCATACCAGTAACAATATAAGAGATTTCTCTTGTTCCTGGCGGGATGGTAAAGCATAGAATCTATTCTGGCACTGCCTGCCAGCATTGTTAGAAGAGGCGCCCTGAGCTGGGACTGGGCGAGTCACTGGAACTGGAGCACTAACAGTCTGAGTCTTGGCCAGAGGGTGATAGTCGCGACGCCCTTGTCCATCCTGTGGACAATCTCTAACTCTGTGACCCATGTCACCACACCAAAAACAACCCCTCTTCTCACCCCAACACTCACCCGAATGAGCCCTACCATACTTAGGACATAGGGGATGATTTGGATTACTTCTAGCACTGTACTGGGACCTGGATGCATATGACCTGCTACCTTGCTCCTGCCTCCCTCTAGGCACGGAAGCATTAGTAGATGACGGTGCTGGCATAGTCGAACGATCATAATACTGAGGGCGACTCCCTCCCTGCGATCTAGTCTGACCCTATCTTTGCTGCTCGGACCTAGCTCTCTTATTCTCTCTCATTCTATCTCTCTCCTTAATCTTGTCTGCCTCAATCTGTTGGGCATGAGTCATCATCCTATAAATATTCATCTCACTATCCAGCATAGCAGACCTACACTCCTTAACCACATAACTAGACACTCCAGTCACAAACATACTCATACTAGTCCGATTATCAGCCACTAAGTCAGGAGCATACATGTCCAACTGATTGAACTTTAGACAGTACTCCTTAACAGTCATAGAGCCATGTTGCAGGTTTATAAACTCTTCCACCTTCTCCTCCCTCATCTCCAAAGGGAAAAACTTATCTAGGAATGCATCCTGGAACTCTTGGACAACTCTCTCACCTCTACCGTTCCTCTAAGTAACAACCCAGTCATAAGCAAGGTCTTTCAACCTATACGCAACCAACTCTACACTATGTTCCTCAGATACATGCATTACCTGAGTAATCTTCCGTACCTCCTCTAAAAACAAATGTGGATCCTCATCAGACTTGGACCCATAGAATTCCAGTGGATTCATCCGCATGAAGTCATAGATCCTGGTAGCAGCTGAATCACCTTCCTGCTGCTGTGGAGCCAGGGCCGGGTTGGCCTGAACATTTGCAGTAACAGCTTGGGCCAGCATCTGAAAGCCTGCCCAAAATTCAGCATAAGACATATTTTTATTTAATGGGTCAGCGGGTTGAGGTTGCTGACCATCATTATTTCTTCTTGCTCGATTTGGAGGCATATTTCTAAAAGAGGAGAGCAAGAATCAATAGCAGAGAGAGACACTTTAAGCACGATAGACTTCTGAAAGAAAGAATCATACTTTTTCCTAAAATATCTTGTAGCCTCTTACTCATATATGTGGCGCGCTACACACCGATGATCAAGACTCTACTTAACGTGGCTTGTCAGACTCCCTAGGACACCTTAAAACCTTAGGCTTTGATACCAAGTTTGTAACGCCCTAAAAAATGGGTCCCGGAGCATCACACGATGCTTGAGGCTACGAGTAGCCCCAAGCTAACTCTTTGAGCCATTTTCATTCAGTTTAACACAAATCAACAGGGTTTCCATAATAATCCTCAAATATCAATAGAGTAATCATCATCCAAGAATAGAAGAATTTCAGAAAGATAACAAAATACGACTTATTAGTCAACTCCCAACATCTATACTAGTCTAACAAGCCTCTAAGAAAATTAATAAAACCAGCAAGCCATTGAGACATGCCTCAACTGACTCATACTCAGTTATCAAATGTAAATAATTTCGTGAAACCAACATCAGACATCACGTTCTCGGAATATGAGGACTCACCACAATAGAGAATATAGAACAGCGTGCCCAAAGAATCACTGTAGAACCTGGAACTGAGTACCTAAACCTACATTCCGAGAAAATGCAACCCACATTCAAAGATGTGGGTTAGTACCATGGAAAGGAACCGAGTATATGGGGGTGTATGCAGTTGTATAAATATATCATCATAAATATTTATAAGAAATATGCAGGATGTATGAAAGACTCACATAACCCGAAGAAAATCATCATAATCATGAGAGGATGAAATAAGTACAATAACACATGTGAGTCATCATATAATTTGTCAATCACTTTCAGTTCATCAAAAATATCAATTCTCATAATGTAAATATCATTTAAATCTTTCGAAAGAATAACTTTCACAATTCCACTTTCAAATCACTTCACCATTCACCATAGACACAAGGAAACACTTACACACTGGGAGATCCTATAATCGACATAAACCATATGAGCTACATGGAGTCCAACGTACAACCCACGTTGGGGAGAGCCATCCTATCCTTGCCATCAGAGTAGGACTATCGATATCAAATCCACACAAACTAGTGATCACTATATAAATCAGCCTCAGGCTCACTCCTATGGGGGCATATAGTTCTAGGAAAGTAAGGTCGCTTTATACCTCCCACTCGGTGCTAAAGATTTCTCCCGGACCTAGCTAAGATCATTTCAAAGACAATCCACAATAAAATAATTTCAGTAATATATAAATATATATCGGGATCCATCATGCGTCCCATCTATCAAAATCAACCACGTTGTGGATTTCTTTCACATCGAGTTCAAAATAACTCCATTAAGACCAAAAGGTCAAATCATTCAAAATATCTCAAATATTCAACATCAACGTACTTATAACACACACTTTCTCAAAGAAACACAATTTCCAATGGGGATTCATGACCCAAATATCAAAATCATGATAAATATCATTAAAGATTCATGCTTTATATCTCCACACATGTAAATTAATCTTTCAAAATCATAAACATCAAGATTTCATGATAATCATCATAAGATATGGGTTCATGCTTTAAATTCGTAAAAATCAAATAAAAATCATGCCTTTGTAAAAAAAATTACTTTTGGGCACACGAACGAAAGAGAGTTCTTGTTGAAAACCCCACATACCTTGAATGATGAACTTTAGATCAATACTCATTTTTGAGATGTTAATCGTGCCTTTGAATGATGGATCTTGGAGTTCTTGAACTAGGAACTTGGAATCTTGAATAAATTTGCAGAATTAATGGTGAACTTTGGAGGTTCTTAAAGTTGGATGTAGGAGCTTAGGGTTTTTTTTTTTAGGGAATTTGATGAAATATAACATATAATGTTTCTAATAGGCTTTAATATAGGGTTTGGACAGATTTTGGGTGAGGGGGAATGACCAAAACACCCCAAAAAAATCAAATAATTCTCGAATCTGTCCTTTGGTGGACTATTTTGATAGTCTGAAGTAGGTCAACCATAACGTTTTACTCCTATATCCAAATTGGATGAAACCAATTTCATTAGAAAGAGAACTCTCATATCTTTCTGTTGATATATAGTATCTCACCCATATCATTGTGTACAAGGAGTTATGTTTGTTTGAAGTTGACCCAAAAATTCACTTTTGATAGGCTGAAGTAGATCGACCATAACTTTATGCTTCAATAGATAAATTGGATGAAACCAATTTCATTGGAAAGAGGACTCACAGAGCTTTCCGTTGATATATAGTAGATCACCCAGATCATTATGTACAAAGAGTTATGATTGTTTAAAGTTGGAGCAAAAATACTCCAGGCCTCAGTACTTTTTCCTGCACGTTTTACTATTCACTACTATTCACGGTTCGATTGGAATGTTCATAACTCGTCGCTCGGGTGTCCGTTTTTGATGATCCACATATCGTTGGAAAGCTTATTCGATACTCTACAAAATGGTGGGTCATAATCTAAGACATTCCACACAAAACATTTATAATTTATCCTAAAAGATAGAACCCAACACGTTTACACACAAAATTTCAACAAAAAATTTCCCGGGGTATTACATGATCCCCCCTTGGAAACATTCGTCCTCAAATAACGTTAGACATGCAAAGATTAGATAGGGAATAGATCATACATCTGAAACCATTCGTTAGACTCATCACCACATCATTTCTCACTCTGAATGCAACATAGAATGCATAAATTCAAGAAACTACAGCTGAACACATAATAAATGACAGCTGAACTGCTGCAACTTTTATCAAAAGTGCATGATTTAGGAAAGAACGGTACCTTCGTATTGATCGGAGTTCGCGGAAAATATGTGCGGGTACTTGGATCACATATCCGCCTCAGCTTCCCAAGTTGCACCCTCAACAGATTGATTTCGCCACAACACCTTGACCAAGGGAACTTCTTTGTTCCTTAGTCTTCGGGCACTGAAATCAAGAATATCAACAGAAATCTCATCAAAAGAAAGATTTTCTTGAATGTCAGCACTCACAGAGGAATCCACTACCACAACATTGCTAATATGCTTTCTAAGAATGGAGACATGGAATATTAGATGAACAGAGGACAACTCGGAAGGCAACTCGACCTCATAAGCTACCTTACCAACACGGCTAAGAATTTTGTAAGGACCAACATAATGGGGACTAAGCTTTCCCTTCTTTCCGAATCTCTTCACCCCCCTCATGGGTGAAATTTTCAGATACACTAGGTCACCAACTTCAAACTCAAGGTCTCTCCTTCAAACATCCGTATATGACTTCTGACGACTCTGCACAGTTTTCAACCTTTCCCTAATCAACTTAACTTTTTCCATAGCCTCAAATACCGAATCAGGACCACTCACAACCGCTTCACCCAACTCGAACCAACCTATGGGTGATCTACATTTCCTCTTATATAAGGCTTCAAATGGAGCCATGCCAATACTAGAGTCAAAACTATTATTGTAAGCAAACTCTATCAACGGTAAGTGATCATCCCAACTTCCCTTAAAGTCATGTGCACAAGCTCTCAACATATCCTCTAAGTTTTGAATGGTCCACTCAGCCTGACCATCGGTCTGCGGATGAAAAGCAAAACTCAAAAGTACTTGGGTACCAAGACCCATCTGAAAAGCTTTCCAAAATTGTGAAGTGAACTGAGTACCCCTATCCGAAATGATAGACAAGGGAACTCCATACAGTCTGACTAGCTCTCGGATATACAATCTAGAGTAATCCTCAGCAGTATATGAAGTATAAACAGGCAAGAAATGAGCAGACTTAGTCAACCTATCAACCACAACCCAAATGGAATCATGATGGCGTCGGGAAGGAGGTAAACCAATCACGAAGTCCATATTTATCTCTTCCCACTTCCAGGTGGGAATACTAAACTCTTGCATCATACCACCAGGTCTTTGGTGTTCAACCTTAACCTGTTGGAATATTGCACACTTAGCTACAAATGCTGCTATATCTTTCTTCATGCCACACCACCAATAGATTTCCTGCAAATCTCGGTACATCTTGGTGGCACCAGAATGAATATAATATCACGCCCCGTGCGCTTCAGCCATAATCCTCTGTCTCAGATCATCAATATTCGGGACACACAATCTACCCTGCAATCTCAACACACCATCTCCTCCTTAGGAGAAAACCTCTACTTTTTGGTCCTTGACTGACTCCTTTAGTCTGACCAAACTAGCATCTAAGTATTTCTTTTCCTTTACTTCTGAAATGAAGGAGGATTCGGAACTACTCTGAACCCCTATACTACCTTCAGCAGAGTCAAACAACCTAACCCCCAATCTAGCCAAATGATTTACATCACGAGCCAACTCTTTCTTACCTTCTACCACATGCGAAACACTACCCATGGACACTCTACTTAGTGCATCCGCCATAATATTTGCCTTGCTCGGATGGTACAGCACACTCATATCATAGTCCTTTAACAATTTTGACCATTGTCTCTGCCTAAGATTCAATTCTCTCTGGGTAAACACATACTGCAGACTCTTAGGATCAGTGAAAATATCAACATGGATACCATACAAATAATGTCTCCAGATTTTCAAAGAAAATACAACAGCAACCAACTCAAGGTCATAGGTGGGGTAATTTTTCTCATGGGGTTTCAACTGTCTAAAAGCATAAGCTATCACCTTACCCTTCTGCATTAATACGCAACCCAACCCAACTCTCGAAGCATCATAGTACACCACAAAACCATCAACACCATATGGCAAAGTCAAAACAGGGACTGAAGTGAGTCGAATCTTCAACTCCTGAAAACTCTTCTTACAAGATTCAGACCACAAAAAATTCACTTTCTTTTGGGTCAGTCATAGGAGACGCTATAGAGGACAAACCCTTAACAAAACGATGGTAATAGCAAGCTAAACCCAAGAAAAATTGGATATCAGTCGGAGAAATAGGTCTAGGACAATTTCTAACAGCTTCGATCTTTTGGGGATCAACTCTAATTCCCTTGGAAGAAATGATATGACCCAGAAAAGCAACTGACCTTAGCCAAAACTCATACTTACTAAACTTGGCAAATAACTTGTGATCTCTAAGGGTTTGCAAGATAGTTTGGAGATGATCAGAATATTCATCCTCACTACGGGAGTACAATAGTATATCATCGATGAACACTATGAAAAACATATCTAGATATGGTCTGAACACTGGATTCATGAGGTCCATGAAAGCTGCTGGGGCATTAGTTAACCTAAAAGACATAACAAGAAACTCAAAATGGCCATAACGAGTTCAGAAAACGGTTTTCGGGATGCCACACTCCCTAACTTTGAGTTGATGATAGCCGGAACGAAGGTCTATCTTTGAGAAATAACTTGCACCTTGCAATTGGTCAAACAAATCTTCTATTCTCGGAAGGGGGAAATTATTTTAGACGGTGACTTTATTTAGTTGGCGGTAATCAATGAACATACACAAAGAGCCATCTTTCTTTCTCACAAACAACACAGGAGCACCCCAAGGAGAAATACTGGGCCTTATAAAATCCTTATCTAGTAGATCTTTAAGTTTCTCTTTCAACTCCTTAAGTTCTGCAGGGGCCATACGGTAAGGAGAAATATAAATGGGCTGAGTATCGGGAAGAAGATCAATCCCAAACTCTATCTCTCTATCAGGAGGTATCCCTGGGAGATCATCCGAAAAGACATCAGAAAACTCATTGACGACGTTAACAGAATGGAGAGTTGGAGTCTCAGACTTAGAGTCTTTGACTCTAACCAAATGGTAAATACACCCCTTGGAAATAAGCTTTCTAGCTTTGAGATAAGAGATAAAATGTCTCTTGGGTGACACAAAATTCCCAAACCACTCAAACACGGATACACCCGGAAACTAAAACTTGACCACTCAGGTCCGACAATCAATAGAGGCATAAGAAGAATACAGCTAGTCCATTCCCAGAATCACATCAAAATCTATAATGTCTAACTCAATCAGATCATCCAACAAGACTCTATGAAGAATGATAACAGGACACTTTTTATACACTTTTTGGGCAACAATCGAATCACCCACTGGGGTAGAAACTAGGATAGGCTTAGGAATAATATCAGGACTCATTTCAAAATTCACAGCAATCAAAGGTGTAACATATAAGAAACTGGATCCAGGATCCAACAAAGCATACACATCAAACTGAAATATACGAAGTATAACAGTAACAACATCGGGAGATTTCTCCTGTTCCTGGCGGGATGGTAAAGCATAGAATCTATTCTAGCACTGCCCACTAGCATTGCTAGAAGAGGCGCCCTGAGCTGAGGCTGGGCGAGTCGCTGGAACTGGAGCACTAACATTCTGAGTTTGGTTCTGAGGGCGATAATCACGACGCCCTTGTCCATCCTATGGACAATCTCTAACTCTGTGACCCATGTCACCACATCGGAAATAACCTCTCTTCTCACCCCAACACTCACCCGAATGAGCCCTACCACACTTAGGACACAGGGGACGATTTGGATTACTTCAGCACTGTACTGGAACCTGGATGCATATGACCTGCTACCGTGCTCCTGCTAAATCTAGGCATGGAAGCACTAGCAGATGACGGTGCTGGCATAGACGAACGATCTTTATACTGAGGGTGACTCCCTCCCTGCGATCTAGTAAGACCCTATCAGTGCTGCTCGGACCTAGCTCTCTTATTCCCTTTCATTCTATCTCTCTCCTTAATCTTGTCTGCCTCAATCTGTTGGGCATGAGTCATCAGCCTATAAAGATTCATCTCACTATCCAGCATAGCAGACCTACACTCTTTAACCACATAACTAGACACTCAAGTTACAAACTTACTCATACTAGTCCGATTATCATCCACTAAGTCAGGAGCATACTTGTCCAACTGACTGAACTTTAGACAGTACTCCCTAACATTCATAGAGCCATGTTGCAGGTTCATAAACTCTTCCACCTTCTCCTCCCTCATCTCCAAAGGGAAAAACTTATCTAGGAATGCATCCTGGAACGCTTGGACAGTTCTCTCACCTCTACCTTTTCTCTAAGTAACAACCCAGTCATAAGCAAGGTCTTTCAACCTATACGCAGCCAACTCTACACTATGTTCCTCAGATACATGCATTACCTGAGTAATCTTCCGCACGTCCTCTAAAAACAACCGTGGATCCTCATCAGACTTGGACCCATAAAATTTCGGCGGATTCATCTGCATGAAGTCACGGATCCTGGCAGCAGCTGAATCACCTTCCTACGGCTGTGGAGCCGGGGCTGGGTTGGCCTGAACATTTGCAGTAACAGCTTGGGCCAGCGCCTGAAAGGCTGCCTAAAATTTAGCATGAGACATATTTTCATTCAATGGGTTAGCGGGTTGAGGTTGCTGACCATCATTATTTCTTCTTGCTCGATGTGGAGACATATTTCTGAAAGAGGAGAGCATGAATCAATAGCAGAGAGAGACATTTTAAGCATGATAGACTTCTAAAAGAAAGAATCACACTTTTTCCTAAAACGTCTTGTAGCCTATTGCTCATAGATGTGGCGCGCTACACATCGATGATCAAGACTATACTCAACGCGGCTTGTCAGACTCCCTAGGAAACCTTGAAACCTTATCCTCTAATACTAAGTTTGTAACGCCCCGGAAAATGGGTCCCAGAGCGTCACACAGTTCTTGAGGCTACGAGTAGCCCTAAGCTAACCCTTTGAGCCATTTTCATTTAGTTCAACACAAATCAATGGGGTTTCCATAAATAACCCTCAAATATCAACAAAGTAATCATCATCCAAGAATAAAAGAATTTTAGAAAGATAACAAAATACCACTTATTAGTCAACTCCCAACATCTGTACTAGTCTGACAAGCCTCTAAGAAAATCAATAAAACCAGTGAGCTATTGAGATATGCCCCAACCGACTCATACTCAATTATCAAATGTAAGCAATTCCGTGAAACCAATATCAAACATCACGTCCTCGGAACATGAGGACTCACCACAACAGAGGATGTAGAACAGCATGCCCGAAGAATCACTATCGAACTTGAAACTGAGCACCTTAACCTATATTCTGAGAAAATGCAGCCCATATTCGAAGATGTGGGTCAGTACCATAGAAAGGAACCGAGTATATGGGGGTGTATGCAGTTGTATAAACATCATCATTATAAATATTTATAAAAAATATACAGGATGTATGAAAGACTCACATAGCCAGAAGAAAATCATCATAGTCATGAGAAGATGAAATAAGTAAAATAACACATATGAGTCATCATATAATTTGTCAATCACTTTCAGTTCATCAAGAATATCAATTCTCATAATGTAAATATCATTTAAATCTTTCGAAAGAATAACTTTCACAATTTCACTTTCAAATCACTTCACCATTCACCGTAGACACAAGGAAACACACACACACTGGGAGATCCTATAACCGACATAAACCATGTGAGCCACATGGTGTCCAACGTACAACCCACATTGGGGAGAGTCGTCCTATCCTTGACATCAGAGTAGGACTATCGATATCAAATCCACACAAACTAGTGATCACTATATAAATTAGCCTCAGCTTCACTCCTATGGGGGCACGTAGTTCTAGGGAAGTAAGGTATCTTTATACCTCCCACTCGATGCTAAAGATTTCTTCCAGACTTAGCTCAGATCATTTCAAAGACAATCCATAACAAAATAATTTTAGTAATATATAAATATACATCGGGAGCCATCATGCTTCCCATCTATCAAAATCAACG
>NC_061115.1:28846153-28849840 GCF_002878395.1 Capsicum annuum | reverse complement strand
ATCAAATCCACACAAACTAGTGATCACTATATAAATTAGCCTCAGCTTCACTCCTATGGGGGCACGTAGTTCTAGGGAAGTAAGGTATCTTTATACCTCCCACTCGATGCTAAAGATTTCTTCCAGACTTAGCTCAGATCATTTCAAAGACAATCCATAACAAAATAATTTTAGTAATATATAAATATACATCGGGAGCCATCATGCTTCCCATCTATCAAAATCAACCACGTTGTGGATTTCTTTCACACTCGAGTTCTAAACAACTCCATTAAGACCAAAAGGTCAAATCATTCAAAATATCTCAAATATTCAACATCAACGTGCTTATAACACACTTTCTAAAAAAAACACAACTTCCAATGGGGATTCACGACCCAAATATCAAACTCATGATAAATATTGTTCAAGATTCATGCTTAATATCTCCATACATGTAAATTCATCTTTCAAAATCATAAACATCAAGATTTCATGATAATCATCATAAGATATGGGTTCATGCTTTAAATTCGTAAAATCAAATAAAAATCATGCCTTTGTAAAAAAAATTACTTTTGGGCACAAGAACGAAAGAGAGTTCTTGTTGAAAAACCCCACATACCTTGAATGATGAACTTTAGATCGATACCCATTTTTGAGATGTTAATCGTGCCTTTGAATGATGGTTCTTGAACTAGGAACTTGGAATCTTGAATAAATTTGCAGAATTAATGGTGAACTTTGGAGGTTCTTAAAGTTGGATGTAGGAGCTTAGGGTTTTATTTTTGTGGGAATTTGATGAAATATAACATATAATGCTTTTAATAGGATTTAATATAGGGTTTGGACAGATTTTGGGTGAGGGGGAATGACCAAAACGCCCCCAAAAAATCAAATAATTCTCGAATCTGTCCTTTGGTGGACTGTTTTGATAGTCTGAAGTAGATCAACCATAATGTTTTACTCCGATATCCAAATTGGATTAAACCAATTTCATTTGAAAGAGGACTCTCATAGCCTTTTGTTGATATATAGTATCTCATCCAGATCATTGTGTACGAGGAGTTATGATCATTTGAAGTTGACCCAAAAATTTGCTTTTGATAGGCTAAAGTAGATCGACCATAACTTTTTACTCCGATAGAAAAATTGGATGAAACTAATTTCAGTGGAAAGTGGACTCGCAGAGCTTTTCATTGATATATAGTAGATCACCCAGATCATTATGTACAAGGAGTTATACTCATTTAAATTTAGAGAAAAAATACACCAGGCCTCAGTACTTTTTCCTGCACGTTTTACTGTTCACTACAATTCACGGTTCGATCGGAATGTTCATAACTCGTCGCTCGAGTGTCCATTTTGGATGATCCACATATCGTTGGAAATATTATTCGATACTCTATGGAATTGTGGGTCATAATCTAAGACATTAAGTACGAAAAATTTATAATTCATTCTAGAAGATAGAACCCAACACGTTTACGCACAAAATTTCAATAAAAAATTTGCCGGGGTATTACACATTATCATCATGTTGATGATCATCCTTTTTCTCTTTCTGACTCTCCAATTCCTCCTCTTTCTCACTTTCATTTTCTTAATCACCATCTACGGACCCTTGTCCACCTCCCTCAATGTTGTTTCACATCTCTCCTCAATTTTACTTTTTCTTGACTGAGATTGTTCAGGAAGCTCCTTCGAATCCCTCTGTACTGTAGTCTTTTTTTTTGAGTGGTCAGACGTTGATCCACTTTCACTCTCTTTTCTTTTAGGAGACATATTTTACCTATAGACAAAGAAAAACAAAAATTACATTACAGTTGATGTATGCATAGATTTTAAAAAATACATTACAAACACCATGAATACCGACACACCAATAGCCACCACTACAAACACCACCAACCGATGCCAATAAACAAACACCACGAATACCGATACCACCATAAACACCACCAACCAATGCCACCACCGGTTCCACCACGACGACCACAAACACCACCACCACCAACACCACAAACACCATCTAACTATACCACGACAGTCAACGAAACACTACGATGGAAACTAGGGATTTCTCAAGTTCTTCCTATGATTTTACCATCAAAATTCAAAATTGTAAATCCATTCTCCAAGATAATACAATTAAAAGTTTTAATTTTCATCATTAACTTAAAAACCCTTATTTTTTAGAAAATAAAACAAATATAGAGTTCTTCTCAAACTCTGTTGCCTACGAAGACAGAGAAAATGACTGATACAAGCAAGAATGAAGTCAAAAATAACACCTATATGGTCGAAAATGAGAAAAAAAGTGATCTATTGTGGAGGGTTGAGCAAATTTGTTGAGTAGTTTTTGTCTGTACTGTATTGTTGAGAAAGAATGAAGGAGAAAGAGCCAGACCTCGAGATTTGAAATGATAAAACATTTTGTATGGGTTTATTTGTATTTTGGAATAGAATGACAAGTAGTTTTAAAAATGTTAATTTGGTCCGAAATGATCTTAATTATTTTAAAATCATAAAATATATGCATAATTTTTAACCCTCTCATCCTGCAATTACCAAAAGGGTAATTCAATTAAAATTGTATAAAAATAATTGAAGTTGTAGTTGACCGAGTACTCTAGGAGGTGACCCTGTGAAAACTCACCCTGATCCTAGATTAATCAATTTAGGTACTATTAGTCTAACATATGAACTCAATTGAAATTGTAAAAAATAAATGTTCAACATATTGCGTCAGATTTCTCATCTGTTGTAAATTATTAATTAGATTTGGTAACAACAAATTACGAATCTGATGTAAATTATCAAACAGATTAAGTCATCTGTTGCTACAGATTACCCATCTGTTGTAAATTATCAAATGGATTCTCATATGTCACAAAAAATTACCCATATATTGTAAATTATCACATAGGCACTGCCATCTGTTGTGGCTGACCCTATGAGAACTCACCCCTAGTCCTGGATTAATCAATAGTTTACCCTTTGAGAACTCACCCCTAGTCCTAGACTATTCAATTAAGGTATTAGTACCCTAGTCCTAAATTAATCAATTAAGGTTTAGTCTAACATATGAGGTAGTAAGAATCGATTCGACTCAGAGTGATCGATCGATGACTCTGTCGGGAGGAATGCAATACCGTCTCATTATGCGATTGCCAAAAGACTCAATTGAAGTTGTAGTTGACCCTATGAGAACTCACCCCTAGTCCCAGACTATTCAATTAAGGTATTAGTGCCCTAGTCCTAGATTAATCAATTAAGGTATTAGTCTAACATATGAGGTAGTAAAATCAGTTCGGCTTAGAGTGATCGTTCGACGACTCTGTCGGGAGGAACACAGTACCGTCTCATTATGAAATTGACAAAAGACTCAATTGAAGTTATAGTTGACCCTATGAGAACTCACCCCTAGTCCCAAACTATTCAATTAAGGTATTAGTACCCTAGTCCTAAATTAATCAATTAAGGTTTAGTCTAACATATGAGGTAGTAAGAATTGATTCAGCTCAGAGTGATCGATCGATGACTCTGTCGGGAGGAATGCATTACCGTCTCATTATGTAATTGCCAAGAGACTCAATTGAAGTTGTAGTTGACCCTATGAGAACTCACCCCTAGTCCCAGACTATTCAATTAAGGTATTAGTACCCTAGTCCTAGATTAATCAATTAAGGTATTAGTCTAACATAT
>NC_061115.1:28842717-28843153 GCF_002878395.1 Capsicum annuum | reverse complement strand
ACACACACACACACACACACACACACACACACACACACATATATATATATATATTATGTTGCAACAGATATATTATCTTAAGCAACAGGTTACCTATTTATTGCAAATCATGATATATCTGTTGTAACAGATGATTTATCTGATGCAACAGATATATTATCTGTTATCCAACTCAGTGTAAAAAAAATGATTCCCGGAAAGAACTAATTATTAATAATAATAAAGCTGAAAAGTCATGACTTATCATAATATTGATTAATTTAATTAAGTCATAACTTTTTATAGTAATCAAGAATGTCATTAATAAATGGAGGTGAACAGTTGTCCCTTTAAATCTGCTTTATTAATTTATATAATTAAAAAGTCAAAAAATTTGGATCTCATGAAGCTAATATATTTTTAAAATATATATATATATATATATTATATGTTGCAA
>NC_061115.1:28838939-28842617 GCF_002878395.1 Capsicum annuum | reverse complement strand
ATATATATATATATATATTATATGTTGCAACAGATATATTATCTTATGTAACAGGTTATCTATTTGTTGCAACGGATGATATATCTGTTGTAACAGTTGATTTATCTGATGCAATAGATATATAATTCGTTATCCAACTCATTATAAATAAAAAACGGTTCCTGTAAAGAATTAATTATTTTAATAATAAATCTGAAAAGTTATGACTTATCACAATATTTTAATTTAATTAAGTCATAACTTCTTACAATAATCAAGAATAACATTAATAAATGGAGGTGAACAGTTGTGCATTTAAATCTGCTTTATTAATTTATATAATTAAAAAGTCAAAAAATTTGGATGTCATGAAGATAATTTTTTTTTTTAATAAAATATATATATTATATGTTGCAACAGATATATTATCTGATACAACAGGTTATCTATTTGTTACAAATCATGATATATCTATTGTAACAGATGATTTATCTAATGCAACAGATATATTATCTGTTGTCCAACTCCGTGTAAAAAAAATGATTCCTGGAAAGAACTAATTATTAATAATAATAAAGCTGAAAAGTCATGATTTATCATAATATTGATTAATTTAATTAAGTTATAACTTTTTACAGTAATCAAGAATGTCATTAATAAATGGAGGTGAACAGTTGTGCCTTTAAATATGCTTTATGAATCATATGATTAAAAAGTCAGAAAATTTAGATGTCATGAAGATAATATATTTTTAAAAAAAATATATATATATATTACATGTTGCAACAGATATATTATCTTATGTAACAGGCTATCTATTTGTTGCAACGGATGATATATCTGTTGTAACAAATGATTTATCTGATGCAACAGATATATAATCTGTTGTCCAACTCATTGTAAATAAAAAACGGTTCTTGTAAAGAATTAATTATTTAATAATAAATCTGAAAAGTCATGACTTATCACAATACTGTTTAATTTAATTAAGTCATAACTTCTTATAGTAATCAAGAATGTCATTAATAAATGGAGGTGAACAGTTGTGCCTTTAAATCTGCTTTATTAATTTATATAATTAAAATATCAAAAAAATTGGATGTCATGAAGGTAATTTATTTTTTTAAAAAAATATATATATTATATGTTGCAACAGATATATTATCTGATGCAATAGATTATCTATTTGTTGCAAATCATGATATATCTGTTGTAACAGATGATTTATCTGATGCAACAGAGATATTATCTGTTGTCCAAAATAGTGTAAAAAAATGGTTCCTAGAAAGAACTAATTATTAATAATAATAAAGCTGAAAAGTCATGACTTATCATAATATTGATTCATTTAACTAAGTCATAACTTTTTACAGTAATCAAGAATGTCATTAATAAATGGAGGTGAACAGTTGTTATTTTTTGCTTAACTCATTCAAGTTCAATCCTCTATAAATAGGTCCCTCCTTACTCAATCGTTTGTTCTACTACACACTATTTATTCGTCGCTCTTATTACACCTTCAACTACTTTCTCTTCAAGGACTTGATAGCTTTTTTCTGTCTCTGGTAATTTTTTTCTTGATTTTTGTGTAAATATACGTTGTATTACATTACATTTGAATTCTTTCTTTTCTTTACTTTTGTGTTTAGGTGTGTGTTTTGTCAACTTATGCATTTTTTAGATATAGCTGATCCTGTGTGGGATGTCTCTATTTTACGAGACGCCATGAGGAAACTGCAGAAAGAGGCTCATGACCTGCATTGAGAGTTGGCCGCTGTCAGAGTAAGGATGCTGCGGGAGATCCGCAGGCTGTGGAGGGCGCTGCTGCTGCCCTTTAAAGATTAGCCGGCTGGCCATACAAATAATAATGATGCTAATAATGATGATAATAATAATTAAGCTTTTTTCTGTTATTTATGTATTTTTTTATTTGTTTTATAAAAAATTATGTTTGATGCACTTGACTTTTTATTTCTTATTTAATTTTCGTGCTGTCTATTTCTATTTCTTAACGAATGACATATCTACAATTAAGGAATAATTTGATTTCAGTATCAATAGCAAGAACATATGAGTTATCTGTTAGATTTTGTGTATGACAGGAGCTGTATCTGAATTTCATTGTTCGAAACATATTAGTAATCTGATGAAACAGATTATTTATCTGTTGAAAGAGATTACTAATCTGGTACAACAGAATACCCATCTATTCGATTCATATTATGGGTACCTAAAACCCTTAAATATGAATCCATCCAACATGAGTCTACTGTTACAATAGAACATTTATCTGTTGCTGCAGATAATGGATCAGTTTAAACTGATTGCTCTTGTATTACATTCATGTTCGTGTGCAAGCTATTGTTGAAAAAACAACACACTAGTAGTTACCCAGATTCAACTAAAAAACATAATCTGACTTACCAAAGTCTCCTCTCAAGTAAAATCCAAAGTTGAAAGTGATTTACGAAATAAAATTTGACATAAAAATTTGGTCAAAGAGCAGCAGTTGGGGTAACAACAACAATAACAATAACAACAATGGTCAACAAGAAGAATATGAAGATGATAATGAATTATAAGATGATGATAATGAATCAGAAGATGATGAATAAAGCAACAATAACAATGAACAACAAATATCGTGAAGAGAGAGAAAATAACAACAGATGAGGAGAGAGAAAAAAATGCCTTTTTTCCCTTCGTTCCTCGTTATATATTAACTAACATTTGAATCAAAGTGTAAATTTAAAAACTTATGGGTTATTTTGAAATTTTCAATATTAACTAACATTTGGATCAAAGTGTAAATTTAAAAACTTATGGGTTATTTTGAAATTTTCAAAACTTTCTTAAACCATAATTAAGTAATTGTCACCTCTACTCAATTATTAAGACTTGTGTCACCTACACCTCATTTTAAAACTCTTTTGTCACCTGTGGCCCAAACCCCTATGTAACATAGGTTTGAAACAAGAAAATCATTTGTTGAAAATAATTTGACATATTCGAAGTGATTCTTCTTTCTCGAGAAAATTAAGTTTGTTAATTTTTTAATCTCTTTATACAAATATAAATTTATATTATGAATAATATAATTTCTTGATTATATATTATTTTGAGGTCTTGCATAATTATGATATAAAAATGATTGATTTTTTTTTATTTTATTAATCGTTATTTATTATCATATTTTGGTATAGTAAAAGATCCGCATATTGAAGGACTGTTGTCACTAATTAATAATGAGATTTCAAGAAGAAGAAACCTATGAGAAGGTCACTATATATTCAAACAATATAGGTTTGAAACAAGAAAATTATTTGTTAAAAATGATTTTAATTATTCATAGTGTTTTTCTTTCTTGAGAAAAATAAGTTTGCTACCTTAGTGATTTCTTTATCCAAATACAAATTTTCGTAATATAGTCTCACTAAATAATGAATCTATTAATAAAATTTAAAAAAATATATCAATTTTTTTGACGCGAATGAAAATAAAAATTTTAAGCTCTTGCTTGAGATTATTATGATTTATTCGTTTAAAATTTTAAAATTTTTAAAGATAAATTTTATCTCTTTTTTATATTTAGTATTTTATGATCCTATTCGGACTTAAATGTGAATGTTATAAATGGTATAACTAGAACGATAATATTTTTTCTTTATACTTGGTCTCCTTTCAATATTCGTATATAGG
>NC_061115.1:28804129-28838839 GCF_002878395.1 Capsicum annuum | reverse complement strand
AATATTATCGTTCTAGTTATACCATTTATAACATTCACATTTAAGTCCGAATAGGATCATAAAATACTAAATATAAAAAAGAGATAAAATTTATCTTTAAAAATTTTAAAGATAAATTTTATCTCTTTTTTATATTTAGTATTTTATGATCCTATTCGGACTTAAATGTGAATGTTATAAATGGTATAACTAGAACGATAATATTTTTTCTTTATACTTGGTCTCCTTTCAATATTCGTATATAGGTAAATATTTTTAACAAATTCAAATTGATTTTATCTACTTTTTTTTTTTTCATTTTGAAGTAATTTATTATGAATTATTTGTTATGAACTATTCAAGAAACTATAATTGATTGGAATTTTGACTTATATTTCATTAGTTTATGTTGGCTTATTTATTGGTTAATGAAATTTTTTTTTATGCTTTACTATTTGATAAATTTGTAAATCTAAATTATTTTTTTAATCTATCTTTGTTTAATAATTACTTTTACTTAAATATTATCCATGCGGGTACTAATACTATTTTTTTTTTTAAATAAAGTGAATATTATATTTGGAAAAAAAGTAATTACAAAAGTTATTTTTAACGAGTTATTTTGGGTAGTCTAAATCAAGAAAGAGTAGGAGTACTTATGTGCAAAATTCGACAAATTGTTTTCCATTATTTTTGTTGATAAGCCAAAATATAAAGAGCATTGCGGTGCTGTCTGCTTCAATTCCTCAAAAATCCCAAAACCCTAGAGCTAGGTAGAAGAGTATTGATTCTTCAATGGCGGCAAAGCAAATATCGGGGCGATCATTGAAGTTATATGTCCACTGCACGGCGACAGTAGTAATAATAGAGGTAAGGATATTTGGTATTGTATTGATTTAGATTCGTTGCCGGAGAGGGATGATCAAGAGCTTTTACTACCTTTATTTGGAATGAATAGGACGTTAAGAGGTGGGGGCTGGACCGTTATGGGTGACGATATCTACTGGGCTGGCAAATTGTACGATAGGGGAGATCAAAGTGGGGGCTGGCCGTTATGGGTGGCGACATCTACTGGGCTGGCGAATTGGACGATCCCCTATGGTATTGTGTAGGCACGACATCACCGACCCCTATTTAGTCGATGTTGTTGTTCCTAATCGCGTGAGACGTCTGGTGTTTTTGCATCCCAAGCTCAACACTCTCGATGGGAATAGGATACTTGTTTTGGGTGTCACGGATTACGAGGACGAGGACTTTAAGTTCATCGCTCAAGTAGCTGACCTCAATACTGGAATCTGGCATCGCTAGGCTTTCAATCTCCGGAATTTCATTGATGACTTTATCTGTTTTCATAGAGCTCTCCTCAGGGACGAGGAAGGCAAAGTAAAACAAGTTGTATTTAACTCGTTTCACACGGGCATGTTTCTATTTTACAATGTGTCTGATGATACGTGCAGCCTTCAAAATCATCCCCAGTTTGTCCTCATTAATCGGCAGCAGCTATGTGACGGTATTTTCAGTATTGATATATTGTGTGCTGTGGCTATGAGTGTACCTGCTGTGATAATGGACTCAACACTGTATTGGTTCACTCACGAACTCTGCTTGTATGGATACGATTTTATCCATAAAAGATGGCTTCAGTCTCCACGTCTTAAGAAAGAGCAGTTATGGGAATTTCCCAGTAAACCTCTTCTTGGTTGATGTGTATAATGGAAAAGAACTTGTGCTGCTAGTTCAGACACCTTGTTCAAACCTGGGAATTGCATTCCTTGCTCTTTCTAAGAAGGAAAAATCTTTAGATGTTAGCGCCACACTTTATCCGTTGATCCTAGTTTCCTTCCCCGGGATGGGATTGCTATGTGAGTTCACTCTTGTCATTTTATTGGTTGTTACTTTATATCTTTGCAAAATTAGTCCATCTTCTATTTTTTGTGATATGCAACAAACTTGTAGATACTAGAGCTCCATAATTTTATTTAGCTTTCTTAATCAACTATAGGTTTCCAAATTAAATCGTCTTTTTACTTGTTTTTTTTTTTCCTAATATTTAAGAATTGAAAATTAATTAAATATAATTATCAGGGCCTTTTTCTTCAAAATTCACCTTACATAAAATTTTGATAAATATCTATAAATTACGTAAATAATAAACGTTTAAGAGGTTTGTGGAATAGTTCATTATCTAGGTTCAACAATGTATGTTTGTTGTTTTCTTTCAACTTCTTAAAAGTTTTGATTTGGTTTTAATTATTTATTTTTTTAATATTACTTTACTCATGTTAACTTGGCACTATCTGGAGAAAACTTTATTGGATATATATATATATATGTATATATATATATATATATATGTATATATATATATATATATATATATGTATATATATATATATATATATATATATGTATATATATATATATATGTATGTATTCCTAATCTAGCCTTTAGTGATATTTTAAAACTTTATATTTGACTATTACTACTTTATATAGTTATTTAACACTGAAATAGTATGGAGAAAAAATAATACGCCATTTGTTAAGTGAACAAATCAAAAACTTATTCTTAATACATAAATACATGTCCAAGTATATAAAATAAAACAGCCAACAATAACAACAACAAACCCAGTATATTCCTACATAGTGAGGTTTAGGGAGGGTAAGATATACGCAGTCCATACCTCTACCTCTAAAGAAGTAGAAAGATTGTTTTCGATAGAAGATTGTTTTCGATAGACCCCCGGCTCTAGACACAGAATAATAGACAAATTCATAGTAAAGGATGGAACAAGATGGCATAACATAAATACGACACCCACAAGTAATAGTAAACAGAGAAAAGTAAATAGATTCGTAATAAAGCATGAAACAAGGTAGCATAACAAGAACAATACCCCCACCAAATAATGCCCTACACTAGCGACCCAAATTAACCCTAGCCTTCTGCCCTAATTCGCGTCCTCCAGATCTTCCTATCTAGGGTCATGTCCTCAGTGAGCTGTAACTGCTCTATGTCCCGCCTAATCACCTCTCCCCAGTACTTCTTCGGCCTACCCCTACCCCGCCTAAAACCATCCAAAGCTAGCCTCTCACACCTACGAACCGGCGCATCCATACCCCTCCTCATCACGTGTCCGAACCATCTCAATCGGACTTCCCAGATCTTATTCTCCAATGGAGTCACACCAACCTTCTCCCCGATGGTCTCGTTCCGAACTCTATCCCCCCTAGTCAGCCCATACATCCAACGCAATATCCGCATTTCCGCCACCTTCATTTTTTGAATGTGAAAGTTCCTAACTGGCCAACACTCTGCTCCATACAACATGGCAGGACGGAATACCACCCTGTAGAATTTGCCTTTAAGCTTAGGCGGCACCTTCTTATCACACAACACCCCCAAAGCGAGCTTCTACTTCATCCATCCCGCCCCAATATGGTGCGAGACATCCTCGTCAATCTCACCGTTACCCTGAATCACAGACCTGAGATACTTGAAACTATCCCTCTTACATACCACCTGTGATTCCAACTTCACTACCACCTCATTCTCCAGCCTCACGTCATTAAACTTGCATTCCAAATATTCTATCTTGCTCCTACTCAACCTGAACCATTTAGACTCAAGAGTTTGTCTCCACACCTCTAATTTATCATTCACACTCCCCCGCATCTCATCAATCAAAACTACATCATCTGCAAAAAACATACACCAAGGCACCTCTCCTTGAATACGCCGCGTCAACACATCCATCACCAAAGCAAACAAAAAGGGACTAAGAGTAGATCCCTGATGCAATCCTGTCAAGACAGTGAAATGCTCTGAGTCTCCTCCCGCCATCCTCCCGCCATCCTCACCTGGGTTTTAACTCCATCATACATGTCCTTAATTGCTCTGATATATGCCACCGGGACTCTACTCACCTCCAAGCATCTCCAAAGCACCTCCCTGGGGACTTTGTCGTATGCCTTCTCCAAGTCGATAAACACCATGTGCAGGTCCTTCTTTCTTTCCCTATATTGTTCCACTAGCCTCCGCACCAGGTGAATTGCCTCCGTCGTCGATCGACTGGGCATAAAGCCAAACTGATTCTCCGAAATAAACACTATCCATCTCAGCCTCACCTCGACCACTCTCTCCCAAATCTTTATAGAGTGACTCAATAACTTAATACCCCTATAGTTATTGCAACTCTGAATGTCACCCTTATTCTTATAAAGAGGGATCATAGTACTCCACCTCCAAGCCTCAGGCATTTTCACCGTCTTGAAAATTTTGTTAAACAATCCAGTCAACCACCTTAAACCAGCCTCGCCAAAAAACTTCCAAAAATCCACAGGTATCTCATCAAGCCTTGTAGCCCTACCCCTTCGCATCCTGCGAACAACCTCTCTAACCTCCTCTACCTTAAAACGTCTACAATAACTGAAATCCCGACACTCCTCTGAGTGCTCCAGCTCCCCAAACACAATAGCTCTATCCCCTTCGTCATTCAAGAGCCTATGAACATACGACTGCCATCTATTCTTAATGTGGCCGTCCTCCACCAACACTGTACTATCCTCCCCCTTTATGCACTTCACCTGATCGAGGTCACGAATCTTCCTCTTCCTAGCCTTAGCGAGTCTAAACAACCTTTTTTCCCCTCATTTCTCATGACAAGCACAATAAAAATGAATTGACATGGTAATATTGCCTTTAGAAATAAATTAAGCTATAACCATGTAATTATTGATACAATAGTATATTTAAATTATGATAGATTAATATATTCTAAACTTTGAAATTCTATAAAGTAGTTATTTAGTTTTCTATAATCTTGGTAGGACGTTTTCAATTATGTGAACTCTTAAAGTTTTTATTATTTGTAAAAAAGAAAAAAATGGGTGAGACACAAGTGAAAGTTACATATTTGAGATATAATACTTTTCATATCATTTAAATTGATGTAATACTAATTCTAATATCAATTGCGATTTCTTAATAATGTTGTTCTTCTTGTGTATATAGTTTTATTAATTGACATAAGACACACGTACACTAAACTAGATTTTGTAAAGATTTGATTTTAAAAACAAGAAAAGATTTAAATATAGAAAAAAAAAAAAAAAATAATTGTACCTTGACTTTAAAAATAAGGAAAGATTTTAAATATAGAAAAAAATTAACGGTACCGCAAATATGGTTTAAATTGATGCGTATCTCTAGAAAGAGGTACTGCATGACAAACGCAAAAGTGATGATCCATCAGTCACTTAGAACTTCTGGTGGTGAAATATATAGATGCTCACACTAAAATATATGTTTATGTTTACATTATTATATTAAAATGTGAAGAATCTTTGAAAAGTGATTTAAACTTTACACTTTATTAAAATTTTTTGCAATAGATAAAATTATTTAATTTCAAATAATCAAACATTATACGTTACATGTGCGAGACACGTGCGATTAAACTAATTAAAAAAAGAAAGTGTTGGATCAAGTTTTAAACCAAAAAAAAAAAGAGCTTTTGGAAGTAACGGAAGTTGATTAAAGACTAAAAATATAATTTTTCTCAGAAAAAGCATTTTTTAGAAAAATACAATTAAAATACTTTTAGGAACTTTAGTCAAACGCGAATTATTGCTTAAAAATTCTTTGTGAATTAATTGGTCAAATACAAATTACTTCTCACTAAATGTACTTTTTTGAAAAATACTTTCAAATAAAGGAGTGTTTGGATTGACTTTGAAGTAGCTTATAAAGTAAAACTAAAAATCATAAGATGGGAATGTCAAACTTTTGACTTTTTGCATATTTTTACATCTTTGGGGGGCTTAAATTAAGTGCTTAAATGCATTTTTTAGCTTTCTCAAACACCATTAAAATTAAAAAAGTTCTTAAAAGGCAAAAATACTTGATAATTAATCAATTCAAACATCCTCTAAACCAATTTCAAAAACTTGGCCAAAGAGATTATTGATCACAATTGACAAGTAAACACTCCACTTTGATAACTAGCACAATCAAATTGCCCTCCTTTTGATCGCAACTGTGGTGAGCACAAGATAGTTAAAATATTGGAAAAATTTCATACAAGTACAACTTAAGTTATCAAAAATACTAAAAATTTCTTCAATTGTTAAAAATTACTAAAATTTCTATTTTTACTAAAATTTCAGATACATCCTAAAAGAGGCCTATTTTTTCGAATTCAACTAAGCAGATTGAAGAGAGTGATTTGCTCGCGTTTTTGTAGGGCAATTTCTTGTCACAATTGTCTTCAATTCTTCAGAATTCTAAAAAGAGATAATTTCCCCTAAATTCATCTTCACTCTCATCTTATCAAGTTCAACAATTTATATTAAATATCAAATTAATCTTCATCTTAGAATTTTCTAAGTTTACTCTGTTAACATTGTTGAATAAAGGCTTGGTATATTGATGAAAAGATATCGTATTAATGAAAAGAAAAACTTCAAAAAAGCCGGGGCATTAATAATGTCTAGTGATTTTCATGAAAATAGATTCAAACACCGAAACGATCCCGCTGTGATGAAGAAATTGCGTGAAAAGATGAAAAAAGAGGCTAAGAAAAAAGGTGCAATTCAAGAGGCGTAGCTTGTGCCAAAAAGAAAAGAAGAGTTCTTGAAGTTACAATTAGAGAAATCCTTCCAAATGTACTAGATATTTGTTGGTAGTCAATAATCTAGGTCGAGATACATGTTTGAATACATCTGATACTTTTTTTTATTTTTGTATTTCTGTATATGTAACAATCGTCTTTTATGTATCTCTTGTTAGATATATTTAACTGTAATATGTATATAAAGCTACATATCATTAATGTAGAGATACATATCTGATTGTATAATATAGTATGTATCTCATACAAGTTTAAATGTATCTGTTATGTAGAAACATGTATCTAAGTTGAATTAACATAGAAGTGTTTTTTTTTTTTAAATAGTATGTTCATTTTAAAAGTATTTCAATTGTAGTACATATTGATTATTGATAAGAAGTATTCCAGCTGAAGTATATTTGAGTGTTTCAAGAGTTATTTCAAGAAGTATTTCACGTATTGTACATATTACTTATCTATAATCCGTATTTCAGTTGAAGTTTTGTGTTGCAAGTGTTCTACAAGTAAATGGTTATATCTATCAAATACAAGTTTATTGCGAATAAACACATGTGACAGATACATATTTACTTACATCATTAACATTTTCTCATCTTGTATCTCTCTGTACGTTAAAATTCTGAATAACATATGCTAGTTTAACACATACACAGTAGTATAACAAATACATGTATGTGAAATTACCAATTAATCTACGTAATACTACACTACATTGTATGAGATATATGATGATACAATCAACCATTATATGCGATACATATTATCAAAAAGAGATATACATATAAGAAATCAAGAGATACATATTAATACAATCAACTATACTACGAGAAACATATAAACAAAAAAGATAAAAGAATTTAAAACAACAGATACATCTACAACATTCAACGAGATACATAATTCATTTTCAAAATGTGAGTTTTGTTATCAAGGAGATTCCACCACCTCATTTAAGATTTAAAATCTCTTGAAATGTCAAATTCATAGATGATCATAATAAGTTTATCGGGTAAGAAGAAGTTGACTTGTTTAATTAGTCTGCTTTTGATTGTTATCTCAAAATTTCACTGTCTAATTACATAGGACAAATTATAAAATATTTACAGATTTTTAGTGTTGTTTGGCGAGTCTATTTGTCAAGTCCAACATTCTTATGATTTTCGTACATATAAAGTCAATGAAATATCATGTTAACATAAATAAAATTTAGATATCTATAGATATGTAAAGTGCAGGAATTACAACAGTCATATTTCAACAAATATTATTCATCAAAGTTTGAAAAGTAACAAGAATTCCATAACTGATTATTCCAACAACGAAAAATTAAATGTCCCAGTGAATAATAATATAACTCAATTTGATGCAGATCGAATTTCACTCCTTTTTCCTTGGGATAAGCATGATTGATTCAATAATGTATCTGACCTCAATTTTTTTTTGTTTCTTCGATTTTACATTCTGAAGCAATGGTCGAAATCAACTTTTATACGTTTTATGTTCGCCGCTTACAATGTCATCGCTCGTATATCCTTCATACTTGACATCAGTAACCCAAACATTGAAATATTGTAACAAGATCGAGATAGTTATTGACAATTATTGAAAAAAAGTAGAAAAAATAGAGATGAGTGAAGATGAACATTTCTGAAACATTATTGAGTAGAAGGATGGTTTAAAAAGCAAAAGAATATCTGCTTACGTATTAATGGGGATTATTTATGATTAATTTAGGGTTAACAAGCGTGATCGACTCCTAATTTAAGTAAATATCTTTTATTTTTCATATTTAGTACGATAGTTTAGTTATAGAAAAGGTATCAGATATTATGTATCTTTTTATAAAATATATATCTGAAAGATTCAAAAACTGAAATTTCCTATAATTTTAATAAAAGATAGGATAAGGAGGTAAACATTAAGGGATTTATGTAAATTTTAAATGCAACTAAAAACATGATCCAATAGTGATGATGTTCACCTCAACACTTCGAGTCGAGTCCGAATCCAAATCATCGTCCCGACAAGTTCTAAATGGTAATATTAACATGTAAAGACATTCAAAATATAATTTGTGACATAACTATTAAGAGATTGAGTCGTCAATATAAGTCACTAGGACAATAGGACTTCTATAAAAACATAAATTTCTTTACCTTTAGCAATAACTTCAAAGTAAAATAGAATACAAAGTTATATCCAAAAGAATAGTCAAAACTTTTTTTCCTTGTTCTATTTTGTACGCCAACATATGAAAAATGAATTGTAATGATTCAAATTGAGGCCTGGACGTGACGGGCATCACAAGCCAACCAGGCCTGAGACAACCCCTAGCCTTACCTCAAGAGTACATCAATTAATAAACAACGAAAGCCAACCAAGATAATAAGAGAAAAATATAAATGCAAAAGAAGATTTAAGAGTCAAAACAAAAACCACAATACTATTCCAATACTATTCACAAAAGCCTCCAATTCAAAGAATATCAACTAAGTCGGGACATTCCCCCGACTATAACAAAAGACAACCAAAAGTGATAGACCAATACATGAAAACTAAGAGAGAATTTTCAAAGGATAGAGGGCTCACCACTTCACAAATAATGGACCGAAAAATTGAACCACCTAACGCTACATAGGGTCACAAGAAAAGCCCTCAAAATCTACATCACAAAATGATGTAGCATCCAACGCCGGTCAGTACCGCGGGTACTGACATGCAATCCAAGAAAAGGGATAAAATATGTATGCATTTATTAAAGTCAGTTATAAACCACATGGACATCTATTATATATATATATATAGATAGATAGATAGATAGATAGATAGATAGATAGATAAGTTAGGGGATAAGGAACGAATTACAAAAACATTTAAAATATAATCCTGAACTATATAACTTTCACCGTCATCTGCTAACCTATGGATAGTATGGGTCATCTAGTACCCACGGTCTATATGAGTTTGGTACTCCCCAATCGGTGGGGCGCTAGTACGTGTTGGTTGCACATATCGAGGTTAGGATCAAGTCACAAATATACTAAATCCACCATCTATATAATCCTCATGTTAAGGACACAATATGGTCTTCAAATTAAGGTAAGACATCCCAATACCGACAAGCATAGGTTTCGGGCATTGGTCACGAAGACTTACGCCCTCACAGTGAGCTATACATTTCCCTTTAGATCCTAATTAAAATATTTTTCATATAACATTAATCATAGAGTCATTCATTAGGGCATATCCATACTGGTATCCTCATACCAAGACTTACAAGCCATTCATATCATGTCAAAAATCATTATCATAAACATTATCGGTTCCTTAACTCCATCATTCGAAATCATGATCACGTTTATCATTAAATTGCATGAAAATCACCAAGCAAGTCATAAAGTTCAACCTTTTCAGTATTTCAAAAGATGAGTTAAATTATGTAGAATCCTTGTTTAAAGCCAAATTAACAATGTGGGTTGAGGTTCATGTCCTCAATATCATACAAATTTTATAATTATTGTGTAAAACCAAATTGTCATTTCCACCATTATCATGAGACCCAATTTCAGTTCACAATCAACCATTTAAACACTGAATGAATCATTAAAAACAATGAAAAACAATGCAATTGGTTAACAACTTAAAAACCCTCAACCCTAATTCAAATCAACCATTCAAAAAACTTAAATAACAATTGAATTAATGCAATAATATAATATTTAAATTAGAAAGTGTCCAACATGTTTTTTTATGAATAGGGTTTAAATTTGAGCCTTGAATTCGGAACCATACATGTTCTTGCCTTTAAGAATGTTTTGGGGGAGAAGGAAGAGTTGCTGATGTTTTTTTTAAATGATTGTAATTAAGTGTTCAAAAATGGTTTTAAGCATATAAGGGTCGGACCTCATCAGAAAAATGACCAAAATATCCCTAAGATTATCCAGAAATTTTTTTCAGAAACAAGTCCCCACGACATCACTTACGTCCCCCGTAAGTAGTAACTATGACCTGTAAGTAGGGTCGTAGGTATCAGACCTTTTGTTAGCTTTCGGGACCTACTTACGACCCCTAACTTACGGCCCGTAAGTAGGGTCGTAAGTATAAAATCTTTTTTCATCTCCCAGGACCTACTTACAGACCCACTTACAACCCCCTTAAGTAGTACTTACGACCCGTAAGTTGGGGCTTGTAAATAGGTAGACAACTTGACGAAGCTTTAGTAAAATGGCCATAATTTGTTACCCTGACATCGAATTAAGGCAAAATTGGATGCATTGGAAAGCTAATTCAATTATCTATAATTTGGTTGGAATTTAGCTAAAAAAAACTATATAATATAGGAGTGTTGCTCATTTGAAGTTGAGTATAGCCAGGTACTTGATGAGAAATAAATCGGTAAGGGAGGTTTTAACTTGGCTATGAGTTTGGAGTTACTTAAGGCCTTAATACTTGTATAAATCACTTCCAATACTACAAAGACATGAAATTTGTTTTCACATGTACTTGCATTTTATACAACGTTGGGTGCATGGAGGTTTTAAAATTTTTGGGGTGTTACATTATCTTCCCATTGGAGTCATTCATCCTCAAATGATAGGAAAAAACTTATTGAAGCTCTAGAAGTAAGGAATAAAGGATGTTACTTCACATTAGAAATTCTCCCTCAACAATACATACGCAGGGATCAAAAAGAGCTTCATGACACCACCATGCAAACTATGTAAGCATGAATTACGAGTTAACGAGACTTGACATAAACATAAGCTTGGATATGAATTCTATAGAACATGATCATAACATGTAAGCTTATTTTGTGATCATAGGTCCTGATTTATATTGATATTTAATATGAAATAAGATTTTTTATGGACATAAGAAAAGAAGCATTCTCCATCTCAAATGATACCTCTAATAGCCCATAAACTTAGCAACGCTTCTCCACTATACTTTTAGCCACGAATGCCACACTTTGCCATTTCAATCATATAATTCTCCCGCGAAATACATACTACACGATTCTGAGTCTAACTGTATATTTCTCCAATGTTGAAGCCTAATCCAGAGTTAAAAAGGTGCTAACTTAAGTCGTAGGACTTTATACTTTATATCCATCCAATAATACTCGCCCATCTTGTCACTATAATCAAACAACCTCAAATATTAATCCTGGAGTACTAGCCCTATAACACAAAGATCTTCATATCTATTTATCATAACATCCAAGCCTATCATTACTATGCACCCTTTTATGGTCTTCCACACCTAAAACCATCACTTTTAATCACTTTTATAAGGACTTTCACCACACATCCTCTTCCTTACTATTTCACATAACGAAAGTTCATCTCACTCTCCCTTCTTCATTTATAGCCTTAGCTCGAGTGGTCATATAATATTTTCTCAATAAATAACATCTACTCTCCTATCTAAAATATTACTACACTTTCATAACAACTATCATCCTAACATAAGGAGGGTCATTGAGGGACTAGAGTACAAACATCAAGAATGGGAGTGATACTGCTCAATTATGACTCCTATTTGTTGTACTACTCAAGGTAAGACCCAAGAATTAAGATATGGTATAATAGGCACGAAATACTTCATAGCAAACACCTAGATCATGAATAGAGGGTCATTTGGGCATAAATATAACATCGCATGCGTTCTTAGGACTAGACACAGTAAGAAACTTAAGAACATATATCTTGAGTTGTATAGCATAAAGTTGGGATTTATATATTCAAGGAATAAGACAAGAACTGCAGCTTGAAGCTATTGCTTCTTATTCTAAGAACAGAGAATGGTCCTGAGTTTTCATAGGAAACATCACTTTGGGCTGAGACATGACATAAAATGAATTGGTAACATATAGAACGTATAGTTTCTTAGAACTAACCATAAAGTAAAAGATGAGTTCATGGATATAATTGCATAGAGAACTCGGACCTTCTTCATAGGCACAATTTGAATACATAAGAGATTGGTAAAATGTCCTCTCAAACCAAAGTAGGAGGAATTTTCTAGGATAAGAATAGATTTATCATGACTCTTTCCTGAAACTCACTACCATGAGAAAATTCAAAATCTGCCTTACTTTATAATCTCCCCCTTAGCTTAAAGGTCACTATCCTAGACTTGCGAACATATCTTTTCATTAAATCTACAAGCACAACACTCAACACAATGAAGGTATTACCATACACATGAACGCCAAAATCCCCATGCTAACAATATTATGAGGCACTAAGTTCTTTTTAGGATATCCCTTCCAGGAATACTAATCTTAACTTTTGCTAGGATCCATAGCCGTCACCATATAACACACACTCTTATGAGCATACATATCCACACTTCTTAACACATACAATCCATTCTCTACTCCATAGTATACTAACATTAAAACTTTTATTGCATACTCACAACTTAAACAAAAAAAGTTTAAAACTATTCTAAGGGCTCACATCTTCTATCTATATTTTCCTCAATTCAGCTCTAAAGAACACCATATAACAACTCCCTAGACTTCTCCATATAAGATATTCAAGAACATGAACTAGGTACACATGACACATATACACTTAAAACCTCATCTAACAACATGCTCCGTGGGTTCAACTTATTTTTATAAATCTAACGCTCTTATCTACCTAATAAATTAGCCACAATCTATCATTTCAACACCAGTCCTCATGTTACGACCCGAGCCAAGGCCCTAGCCATGACGAGCATCCCGGACCGTGGGGGCCTGGGTGCCCTTCTATCTCTGGCGATCACGTACAATACTCAATAATAAAGAAAGAAATACTGAAATGAAATAAAAATAATCATGGTCATACTTTGAATTTAATTTAACAAATACTGGAAAGAAATCCGTCAATATCTAAACAACGTCTATTATAGTCTGCGAAATCTCTAATACATACGAAAATTTACAAACTGTCTACAACTGGGACAAGGCCCCCAGTGGACCTAAACAAAATTAAATAGCAAATATCTGAAGGAAATAGGCCTTCCAGAATAAAGAAGGCTCACCAAATACACACCTATGACTGCCAACTCTACGATTTAGCAGGATCTCTAGACTGAACCTCAGACCCTAAAAGATAGGGGGTCAATACAAATGTACTGGTACGCAGAGAAATTTCAAAATAACAATTTCTAATTGAACATAAGTGAGAGCAGTTTAGAAATAATTTATAGATATACATATGCAAAGAAAAACACATGGGCATATTTAAGAGACTCCGAACCATTTTCTGAACTCTATGACACACTCTTTTTTTACTTCTGTGCTAGGTGGTGTACCCTACAACTCTGAAATCCCACGAGCAATATGGAATCTGCCCTTAACTCGGTAGCCAATCCCCCAACCTGAGTTTGCCGCAAGTGTTGGAGTCTCTGTCTCTGTTATTCCACAGGGCACTAGGCCAGCGTATAATCCCTCTAGAGGATGTAATGAACCCGTATCGGCAAAACACGATTTTAGGCTAAGAGTTACTTGAACCCAAGACTTTTTCGGGAAACCACCTAACCCTCTTTAAGCCCATTTGAAGATCTTTAAAACATGTTTTCTCTGAGAAATCAAGTCTGAAACTCTTACTCTGTTATGGCATAAATTTATATGGTATCGTCATACCATTGACTTGCAAGTCGAATCTCTAAGCCATAAGATATCATATTATAATCTCTTCTTTCAAAACATAAAGTTCAGAGCACTATACTTTGAACCAGTCAAGAAGACTCATACTTCAAAACATTTATCAAACTATGCAAAGATCATTCTTTCAACATTTCAACAAACATGTGGTAGTCGTGAAGTTTGTGCAATTCATGCAACTCTTTAGCTTTATATCTTCAATATTTTTAACATGTAAAACCCTCTCTCTTAAATCCACAACCATAATCAAGTCATAAACCAAATTCAAGACATTCATATCATACTTCTCAAAATAAAATCATGTAGTTCATAACACATATAGAAACAAACATCTTAACAATAAAAGAGGGATTTTTAGTAAACTCATGCTCTCAATTCAATCCTTCAATCTCAATTTCATGCATACATATATATATATGAGTATAAATCGATTTAAGGGGAAAGACCTCAAGGCCAAAACAACAATATCATAAGGAAATTCATGATGCATAATTGAAAACATAAATTCCAAAACCCCCTTTATAAATTTCATAATTTTTCAATGTTTAAATATTGATGAAACAATTCCATTATGCCCATGTAGTTTTAGGAAAAACCCCACGTACCTTATATTTCTTAGGAGGGAAAGTGGAACCCGGATCTTGCTTAAGTTCTTGAAATTTTTGGCTTCCAAGATGACTCTTGAACTATTAGGGAAGGACTAGGGTTTTTGATTTGAGATGATAAGAGTAGTTTCTGATGATATTTTGCCCTAAACACTCTTTAATTTCATGTTATGGCAGAGTTATGAAGAAGGAAAATGACTGAATTGCCCTCCTCATGGCCAATTATTTAAAATAATTCGCGAACTGGGCATTGACGCACCAATTACTTAGAGGTTTGTTTGCGTCGATTCACAGTTTACAATATCCAAACACACCTCTAACGTTCTCTGAAAAATCCAAAACTTCCCCGACACATCCCTTTTACTCCGCCAGAACATGAAGCAACTTAAAAATTAACTCTCCGAGGCCGGGAAGGTCGAAAATAAAATCATCAAAGTCTAAGGGTTCAAAATGTGACTAAGTCCTTTTGACACTTAGAAAAATATTCAGAAGATTGACTCTTCCAAGTATACTACGATGTGATATTAAGTTAGGAAAATCACGGGGTGTTACATTATCCTCCCTTAGGATCATTCGTCCTCGAATGATGACTTAGAACACAGACAAGCACGATTTCAAGTATACCAAGGAAAATAAAAAAGGAGGGATATGGAGGGTAAATAAATAGTACCTTCTATGACGCCATCCACTATCTCAAAGAGGTTTGGGTATCTAGCGCACATATCGCCCTCTGATTCCCAAGTAGCTTCTTCAGCTTTCTGATTTTTCCACAACACCTTAACCAGAGTTATTTCCTTGCTTCTCAACTTCCGCACTTGACTATCCTGAATAGCAACAGGTTCTTCTTCTATGTCAAAGAGTCCGTCACCTTGATCTCCTCTACAGGCAACACTAAAGAATGATCTCCAATACACTTCTTCAACATGGACACATAAAATACGGGATAGACAGAAGCCAGACTTATGGGAAACTCTAACTTATAAGCGACCCCACCTATTTTTTAGACAATCTAATAGGGTCCTATAAAGCAAGGACTCAACTTTCTTTTCATCCCAAATCGCATGACTTCCTTCATAGAGGAGACCTTTAAAAACACCCAATCACCAACCTCAAATTCCAACTTCTTTTTTCTAACATCGACGTAGGATTTCTGATGACTTTGAGATGTCTTGAGTCGTTCTCTAATGATTTTCACCTTCTCCATTGCTTGATAAACAAGATCAGGCCCAAACAACCATGCTTCACCCACTTCATACACCTAATTAGTGACCTGCACCATCTTCCATAAAGCGCCTCAAAATGAGCCATCTTAATACTGGCATGGTAGCTATTATTATAGGCAAATTCTATCAATGGAAAATGATCTACCCAACTACCTTTAAAGTTAATTACACAAGATCTCAACATATCTTTAAGGGTCTGGATGGTACGCTCTGCTTGCCCATCGGTCTGAGGGTAGAAGGCAGTGCTTAGGTTCACTTGGGTACCTAAACCTCTCTGAAAAGATCTCCAAAACTGCGAAGAGAATTGCGTACCTCGATCGGATATAATGGATATAGGTGCCCCATGCAAATGAACTATCTCCTCAATGTACAACTTGGCATAATCATCTCCCAAATAGTTAGTCCTTACAGGCAAAAAGTAGGCTGACTTAGTCAACCGATCTACAATTACCCAAATGGAATCATACTGGTTTCGGGACCTCGAAAGTCCTGTGATAAAGTTCATATTGATCATCTCCCACTTCCACATAGGCAAAGCTATCTCTTGGGAAGTACCACTTGGCCTCAAATGTTCCACTTTAACTTACTGACAATTCAAACACTTAGAAACAAAATCAGCCATATCACGCTTTATATTATTCCACCAATATATAGTTTTAAAATCATGATACATTTTTATAGAGCCTGGGTGAACAACATACCTCGAAATATGATCCTCATCAAGGATTCTTTTTCACAATACATCCATGTCTGGCACACATAACCTACCCTGATATCTTAAAATTCCATCACCATCAATTTCAAAAGACATCACCTTCTGTTGACCCACATCTTTCTTAATCTGCATCAAGATGGGATCCTCAACCTGCTTCTCTTTAACTTCTGTACAAAGGGAAGATTTGGCTATTTTATACACAATAACCCCTTCATCTTTGGAATCCAGAAGTCGCACCCCTTGATTCATAAGCCGGTGAATATCTTTCACCATCTTCTTTTTTCCTTTCTCAACATGTGTAAGACTGCCCATAGATAATCTACTGAGGGCGTCGGCCACCACATTCGCCTTTCTCGGATGGTAGTGCAGGCTCGTGTCATAATCTTTCAACAGTTCCAACCAATACCTCTGCCTGTGATTTAATTCTTTCTGCGAGAAAACATACTGTAAACTTTTGTGGTCAGTAAAAATGTCAACATATACCCCATAAAGATAATGCCACCATATTTTAAGTGCGAACACCACAACCGCTAATTTCAAGTCATGGGTGGGGTAATTTTGCTCGTGCACCTTTAACTGCCTAGATGCAAAAGCTACCACCTTACCACGCTGCATAAGTACATACCCAAGTCCCACTCGGGACGTATCACAGTATACAACAAAACCATCTGTACCTTTCGAAAGAGTCAAAATAGGTGCAGTAGTCAACTTGTCTTTTAACTTCTCAAAACTATTTTCATAAGAGTCAGACCATACAAATTTTACCTTTTTCTGAGTCAACCTGGTAATTAGAGCAGCTATCGAAGAAAAACTCTCTATGAACCTTCTGTAATACCCCACCAAACCCAAGAAGCTCTGAACGTCGGTTGGAGTCATGGGCCTGGACCATTTTCTCATTACCTCAACTTTTTGGGGATCAACTCTCACTAGATACAATATGTCCCAAGAAAGCAATAGTATTAAGCCAGAATTCACACTTGGAAAATTTTGCATACAATCTATGATCTTTGAGGGTCTGCAGTATGATTCAGAGGTGATTGGAATAATCCTCCTCATTCTTAGTATAAATCAAAATGTCATCAATGAAGACTATAACAAACAGATCCAGAAACTGACGGAACACCCTATTCATTAGGTCCATAAGGCTGCAAGGGAATTAGTCAATCCAAAGGACATGACTAAGAATTCATAATAGCCATATTGGGTTTGGAAAGCTGTTTTGGGAATATCAGCCTCCCTAACCTTCAACTGATGATATCCCAAATGAAGATCTATCTTTGAAAAATATCTAGCACCTTGAAGCTGGTCAAAGAGATCATCAATTCTAGGAAGGGGATATTTGTTCTTAATAGTGACCTTATTCAACTGACGGTAGTCTATGCACATACGGAGGGAACCGTCTTTCTTATGCACAAAGAATACAGGTGCGCCCCAGGGGGAAACACTAGGTCGAATAAAGCCCTTGTCAAGGATATCTTTTAAGTGCTCATTTAACTCTTTCAGTTCTACAGGAGCCATTCTATATAGCGAAATAGAAATAGAATGGGTGTCCAGCAATAAATTAATACCAAAATTTATCTCCCTATCAGGTGGTACCCCTGGGAGATCATCAGGAAAAACTTCTAAAAATTCATTAACTACCGAAATAGACTGAAGAAAAGGACTTTCAGTAATAGAATATTTTACTCAAATCAGATGATACAAACAACCCTTAGATATAAGTTTGCAGGCTCTAAGGTAAGATATGAATTTCCCTTTAGGTGCTAATGAATGACCCTCCTATTCTATCACTGGTTCATTCGGAAATAGAAAGTAACCTTTTGGGTTCTATAATCTAGCGTAGCATAACACGAATGGAGCCAGTCCATCCCTAAGATAGCATCAAAATCAACCATATCAAGCTCTATGAGGTTTGTCATAGTATCACGGCTACGAACAGATACAACATAATTTTTATATACCCTTCTAGCCACAACAGAATCACCTACAGGAGTAGAAACAGAGAAATATTCTGTAATAACTTCGGGCTCAAACCCAAAATCGACTGCCACATATGGGGTCACATAAGACAAGGTAGACCCGGTACCAAGTAATGCATACACCTCATGGGAGAAGATTTGTAACATACCTGTAACTACATCTGTTGAGGCCACTACCTCCTGGCGATTTGATAAAGCGTACAACCAGTTATGACCGCTCCCAGTAGATGAAGTGGTGCCTTTTGGAGACGGTGGTGGTACAGAGGAATTAGCTTGTGACTTAGTGCCCACAATATTACTTCTCACTATTGGGCGTTCTCTCTGGATATGACCTGGCTGGCCACAAGAATAACATACCATTGTGCCAAACTGACACCTTCCTGGATAGTGCCTTCCACACATGTTACAGGACGGATAAGGCCTAGCAGGTTGTCCACACTCACATGCGACTGTGTACCCTGTACTCTCGGCCCATGGCTAGACTAAAAATTTTGGAATCACCGATCAGCTGGAGTCTGGGCACTGCGGCACTAGCCGAAGGCTGAAGGTTGAGCATTACTCCAGGACTTTTTCTTCGGCCACCTATTACCCAAATTACCGTCTTGGTGCTGACTGTGGTTCTGGTCTGCTGATCTGGCCCTCTTGGCCTATCTATCTTTCTCTATTGCTTCAGCAACTCTCTTTTTCTGTTCCTCCACCTGCTGCATACGAATAGATAATCTAGAGAAGTTCATATCTCGATTCAACATTTCCCCTTTACACTCTAACACCAAGTCATCTGAAAGAACGGATGCAAACTTTCTCATATGGGCCCTCATATTTCTGGCCAATTTCAGAGCATAATGGGATAGTTGATTGAATTTTAGGATGTACTCCTTGACGCTCATCTTTTCTTGTTTCAGGTTCATGAACTATTCAGCCTTGGACTCCCTCAACTCCTGAGGAAAGAATCGATCCAGGAAGGCTTCCACAAATTTGCCCCACATAGAAGGCTCAACATCATCTCCCCTTAAATATTTCCATTCATGGTACCACTGATTTGCTACCTCCATCAATTGATAAGTAGCTAGCTCAACCTCTTCTACTTCATCCATATACATCACTCAAAATATTTCTCCATCTCGTCTATGAACTCCTGTGGATCCTTCTGTACCTTTGTACCAGTAAACTTAGGTGGGTTCAGCCTCATAAACTGACCCACCTAAGTAGCCTCAGATGTAATAGACGCAGACCCAACATCATCCGATCGTCGAGCCTGTGAGTCCACTAACTGTGCAATCATATGCATCGACTGCCTGAACTCAGCATTCGATATCTCTCTGCGGAGAGGTTGGGTGTGGTTAGTGCCAAAACGGGGAGCTCTAGGTGCTCTGGGTGGACTTGTTTGAACTAAAGGGGCTCCTGTAGCAGCAACAAAGTCAGGAGTATAAGCCCGATTATGTGTCCCCATCTCGTGGGTGGGACGAAGATCTTCTGTTTGGGCATTCTGATCATTGGAGCGACGTGAAGGCATGATAGATTTTCTGAAATACAAGAGACCATTGATTAGGGTACATTCAGACTCTACAGCACGAACTAAATCACAAAGAAGGAAAACATTCCTAAACGCCTAGTAGTCTCCTGCCTATAAGTGTGGCGCGCTACATACTCATGAATAAGACTCTACCCGACGCGATTTCGCAGACACCCTGGGACCATGAACCGTGCTCTGATACCAAGTTTGTCATGACCCGAGCCAGGGACCTAGCCGTGACGAGCATCCCGAATCATGGGGACCTGGGCGCCCTTCTATCTCTGGTGATCACGTACAATACTCAATAATAAAGAAAGAAATGCAGAAATGAAATAAACAGAATCATGGTCATACTTTGAATTTAATTTAACAAATATTGGAAAGGAATCCATCAATATCTAAACAACGTCTATTATAGTCTGCAAAATCTCTAATATATACGAAAATTTACAAACTGTCTGCAACTGGGACAAGGCCCCCAGTGGACCTAAACCAAAATAAATAGCAAATGTTTGACGGATATAGGCCTTCCAGAATAAAGAAGGCTCACCAAATACACACCTCTGACTGCCAACTCTACGATTTAGCAGGATCTCTAGATTGAGCCTCAGACCCTGAAAAATAGGGGGTTAATACAAATATATTGGTATGCAGAGAAATTTCAAAATAATAATTTCAAATTGAAAATAGGTGAGAGCAGTTTAGAAATAATTTATAGATATACATATGCAAAGAAAAACACATGGGCATATTTAAAAGACTCTGAACCATTTTCTAAACTCTATGACACACTCTTTTTTTACTTCTGTGCTAGGTGGTGTACCCTACAACTTTGAAATTCCACGGGCAATATGGAATCTGCCCTTAACTCGGCAGCCAAGCCCCCAACCCGAGTTTGCCGCAAGGGTTGGAGTCTTTGTCTCTGTTATGCCACAGGGTATTAGGCCAACGTATAATCCCTCTAGGGGATGTAATGAACCCGTATCGGCAAAACACGATTTTAGGCTAAGAGTTACTTGAACTAAAGCCTTTTTCGGGCAACCACCTAACCCTTTTTAAGCCCATTTTTAGCTCTTTAAAATATGTTTTCTCTGAGAAATCAAGTCTGAAACTCTTACTCTATTATGGCATACATTTATATGGTATCGTCATACCATTGACTTGCAAGTCGAATCTCTAAGCCATAAGATATCATATTATAATCTCTTCTTTCAAAACGTAAAGTTCAGACCACCATACTTTGAACCAGTTAAGAAGACTCATACTTCAAAACATTTATCAAACTATGCAAAGATCATTCTTTCAACGTTTCAACAAACATGTGGTGGTCGTGAAGTTTGTGATAATTCATGCAACTCTTTATCTTTATATCTTCAACATTTTTACTATGTAAAACCCCCTCTCTTAAATCCACAACCATAATTAAGTCATAAACCAAATTCAAGACATTCATATCATACTTCTCAAAATAAAATCATCTAGTTCATAACACATATAGAAACAAACATCTTAACAACAAGATAGGGATTTTTAGTAAACTCATTCTCTTAATTCAATCCTTCAATCTCAATTTCATGCACATATATATATATATAAGTATAAATCGGTTTAAGGGGAAAAAACTCAAGGCTAAAACAACAATATCATTAGAAAATTCATGATGCATAATTGAAAACATAAATTCCAAAAACCCTTTTATAAATTTCATCATTTTTCAATGTTTAACTATTGATGAAACAATTCCATTATGCCCATGTAGTTTTAGGAAAAACCCCCACGTACCTTAGATTTCTTAGGAAGGAAAGTGGAACTCGGATCTTGCTTAAGTTCTTAAAATTGTTGTCTTTCAAGATGACTCTTGATCTATTAGGGAAGGACTAGGGTTCTTGATTTGAGATGATAAGAGTCGTTTTTGATGATATTTTGCCCTAAACACTCTTTAATTTCATGTTATGGCAGAGTTATGACAAAGGAAAATGACTGAATTGCCCTCCCCAAGGCCAGTCATTTAAAAGAATTCGTGAACTAGGCACCGACGCGCCAAACGATGTGATGTATCGATATTGCATCAGGTCACTGCTTCATTGACGCGACCATCGATGCGGCGCGTCGACTTCGCATTGATTCACTAATTCTAACATTCAAACACACCTCTAACATTGTCCAAAAACCCCGTAACTTCCCCGACACATCTCTTTACTCCCCCCGAACATGAAACAACTTAAAAATTAACTTTCTAAGGCTGAAAAGGTCAAAAATAAAATCATCAAAGGCTAGGGGTTCAAAATGTGACTAAGTCCTTTTGACACTTAGAAAAATTTTCTGAAGATTGACCCTTCCAAGTATACTACGATGTGATATTAAGTTGAGAAAACCACGGGGTGTTACACCTCATGTATACATATATCACAATTATCCACTCAAATTTTTCATAATTTATCAACCTAAGTTCTTTCATGCATCAAATCAATACTGCTAACTTACTCCCACAAATCTCGCATCACTATCCTCGAGCTAACATTCTTATCACCACAATCAACGTCTAAAATTCAAGCTTAACATCTATAACTAATCATGAATTTTCAATGAAACATCCCACATGCTATACTAGTCCACCAAAATATATGACGAATTAATCAATCTAAATTTTTTATTTCATTTAACTACGGCCTACAAGCATATCTTCTTCGCAATATTTCTACTGCACTTAAAATTTACTACACATCTTCTCACCTACTAGACTAACTTACAGCTGCTAGATAAAAATCAAAGGACTTTTGATGTAGTAAGATCACATAATCAAGATAGTCAATCTTAATCTTAACATAATCCATTATGGTCTATTAGCACATTCTCCTTCCCCACATCACATCTACTTATCCATATATACGTTTAAACTACCTTCAAAATTCTATAAACATCACCGAGTTCTCCTTTCTCAGATTTTCTAATTGAATGCTAAATTTTAAATTACAAGCCAATTTATCCTTCCATTCACAACCTATGAATGATTTTACTAATATAATAACTATCTATCATGGGCTCCCTCCTTATCAAATAAATTTTGAATCATCATAACAAATCACTTTCTCTACTAATTACCATAAATCTACAAGTCTTTCTGCTATCATATCCAATCATAAGAGCATACCACTCCTTCACTCACTTAAAGGTTACATGAATACAATCACCTTCTTCACTCAAAGTTTAATCACTAGCTTTGGGATCATATTACTATTCATAGGTCGTAATATCCCAATTTATACTACCTCTTGGGTGGAAATACTATCCCAACATTTAGAGATATATCTTTTTCCTTAAGCAAGAAGTTTGCAATAAAGTTTTTGAAAGGGACTGAATACATCTCTTACCTCGGGCTAAAATGCACGATTCATGAAGATAGAGGTATACACTTGAATCAATACACTTTGACCCACTAATGGACTCCTTTCAAGTCCTTATGCTATTTCATAACCCTTTGAAGACTCAATCAAAAAAGACCACATTGTTACAAATCTAAGCTTTTTGCTTGTATTACCTCGATAATGAGACAGTCTATAAAATTTAAGCAAGGAAGGAATTTGGATAACTTTCATATAGACAACACTATTGTACAATCTACTGTATGAACGAACAAAAAAAATTCCTAAATGTCTTCATAGCCTCCCTCTTATAAGTGTGGCGCGCTGCACAGTCATAACAAGGACTCCATTTGACACGACTTCGTAGACACCCTGGGACCCTGAACTATACTCTGATACCAAGCTTGTCATGATTTAAATTGAGGCCTGTCCATGATGGGCATCCTAAGCCAACCAGGCTTGAGACGACCCCTAACCTTAGCTTAACAGCATATCAATAATGATAATAAATAGCGGAATGCAGCCAAGGTAATAATAGAAGAATATAAATGCAGAAGAATATTTAAGAGTCAAAATAAAAACCACAATAACATCCCAATACCATCCACAAAATCTTCTAATCCGGAGAAAATCAACTAATTCGGGACATGCCTCTTACTATAACAAAAGGCATCCAAAAGTGATAGACCAATAAATGAAAACTAAGAGAGACACCAGGCCTTCTGAAGAATGAAGGACTCATCACTTCACAGCTGACCGACCAAAAAATCAAACCACCTAACACTGCACAAGATCACAAGACAAGCCTTTGGAACCTACATCATGAAATGATATAGCATCCTGATACGGTCAGCACAACGAGTACTGGCATGCAACCTAAGAACAAGGATAAAACATGTATGCATTTATCAAAGTCAGTTATAAACCACATGCACATCAAGCATATATATATAAGATGGAATCCATCGACAAGCACCTTAAGTTTCAGTGATCTTTTACTTTGGCACCTAAAGTAGACGGTGTTCATTTTTGGCACCTCAACTAGCATTCAAATGTTTCATTTTGGCACTATTTTCTGAGTCATCACTGTGTGTGCTACACACATTTTGAGCATGTTTGAGGGGTATTTTCATAATTTTTCATCTTTCTTTCTCCTCCTTCCACCATTCTTTCTCTCATGGCTTTCCATAATTCTTAAGCTTTAATTTTTAAGATGAACATCAACCAATTGATTAATAAGAATGAAACTAATTCCTTCAACCTCCATTTTTCCATAATTCATCTTTCTTTCTCCTCCTTTCACCGTTCGTTCTTCCATGGCTTTTCATAATTCTTTAGCTTTTATTTATACAAATGAACATCAATCAATTGATTAATTATAAGGAAATTAATTAATTCCTTCATCTTTCTCCCATGTCATCATTTTCATTTTGTGAAAAATTCATTAAGTTTAATTTTTTATTCTTCATTTTCTTCCATTAATTAATGAGAGTGAAACTAATTCCTTCTATTTAGTTATAATGGGGGCGGGGGGTTCAACAAATAATTAGGGTTTGAGAGATTAGAGAGGATGATTGGGGAGGTTGTAGGGAGTGAGGGGGTGTTAATAGATTAGGGAAGACGATTGGGGAGGGGGGAGTGAGAGGGCTGGGTGGGTGCTGTAGAAGATGATCTAGGGTGATTGGGGTGAAAGGTGGGGTGGGTTTAGTTTGATTTAAGTTAAATTAAATCAATTATTTAGTTTATAATTTTTTAATTTAAATTAATTATTTAAAAATTATTTTAATAAAAATTCCAAATGTTCTATTATTATTGGCTACTTTACACGTCATAGCACGTATAGTGCACGCACATCACATATTTTTGCTGATTTTCAAAAATATGCCAAAATGATACACTTGAATGCTAGTTGAGGTGCCAAAAATGAGCACCGTCTACTTTAGGTGCCAAAGTGAAAGATCGTTGAAACTTTTAGGTGCCTGTCAATGGGTTCTGCCTATATATAATAGGATGCCGAGGTAGGGGGTATAATGGACGAGTTACATGAACATTTAATGGGTAGTATGGGTCATCTAGTAACCCAAGGCTATATGAGTCCGGTACTCCCCAATCAACGGGGCCTCAGTCTATGTTGGCCGCACATACCGAGGTTAGGCTAAAGTCACGAATAGAATAAAGCCACCATGCATATTATCCTCATGTGAAGGACACAATCTGGTCATCCAATTATGGTATGAAATCGCTATGCTAGCAAACATAGGTTTCATACGTTGGTCACGAAGACTTATGCCTTCACGATGAGCGATACAATTTCCTTTAGAACTCAATTAAAATATTTTTCACATAACATTACATGGAGTCGTTCATTAGGATGATATCCTCATACCAAGACTTGCAAGTTATTCATATCATGCCAAGAACCTTTATCATAAACATTATTGTCTCCTTAATTCCAACATTCAAAATCATGATCACCTTCATCATTAAATTGCATAAAAATCACCAAGCAAGTCATAAAGTTCAACCTTTTTAGTATTTCAAACGATGAGTTAAATTATGTAGAATCCTTGTTTAAAGACAAATTAACAATGTGGGTTGAGGTTTATGTCCTCAATATCATATAAATTTCATAATTATTGTGAAAAATCAAATTTTCATTTCCACCATTATCTTCAGACCCAATTTCAGTTCACAATCCATCATTTAAACCATGAATGAACCATTAAAAATAAGGAAAAATAATGTAATTGGTTAACAACTCAAAAATCCTCAACCCTAGTTTAAATCAACCATTCAAGATACATAAATAATAATTAAATTAATGCAATAATAAAATATTTAAATTAGGGAGTGTCTAATATGCCTTTTTTGATGAATAGGGTTTGAATCTGACCCTTGAATCCGAAACCCTAAGTTTTCTTGCCTCTAAAATTTTTTTGGGGGGGAAGAAAGAAGAGTTGCCAATGTTTTATTTTTGAGAATGATCATAATTCAAGAAAGGTCAGACCTCATCAGAAACATGACCAAAATACCCCTAAGATTACTTGGAAAAAATTTTCAAAAAATAAGTCCCCACGACCTCACTTACGGTCCCCGTAAGTAGTACCTACGGTCCGTAAGTAGAGTTGTAGGTATCTGACTCCTTTTTTTATCTCTCAAAACCTACTTACAATCCCCAACTTACAACCATAAGTATCAGACCTTTTTTCAGCTCTCAGGACCTACTTACGAACCCACTAACGACCCCCATAAGTAGAGTTATGGCCCGTAAGTAGGTACACAACTTGACAAGCTTCAGTAAAATGACCATAACTTTTTACTCCAACATGGGATTAAGGCGAAAACTAGATTAGTTGAAAAACTAATTCAATTATCTATCATTTGATTGGTCTTGAGCTCAAAAATACTATATAATCTAGGAGTTATGCTCATTTGAAGTTGACTATAGCTAGACATTTCATGAGAAATCAATCGGTAAGGAAGGTTTTGACTTGGCTATGAGTTTGAAGTTACTTGAGGCCTTAATACATACATAAATCACTTCCAATACTACAAAGACATAAAGTTTGTTTTCACAGATACTTGCATTTTATACAACGTTGGGTGCACGAAGGTTCTAAAATTTTTGGGGTGTTACATGAATGTACACACATCAACTAAACTAATGGTTAAAATGGCCTTTTTGTATTAAATTAAAGGTGTGCAGTATTGAAGTGTATATATATAAGGTGTATTCGTGTTGGAATCATTTTATTTATTAGGAGCCATTTATTTTATGATTGTTGGTCCTTTTATTTTTGTTGAATTGTTCAACTCTTAGTTATTAGGAAGTGAGCGTATTTTCATTAGTAGAGTCTGTTAGGAGTTTTACTAGTCATGGGTTTGTGGGTCTTATACGTAACAGAAAATTTCTATAAAAATCTATATAATAACTTATCTCGTTTTCTATCAAAAAAATAAGAGAAAGTTGCACAAAATTTCATTTTTCTTCTATTGAGATTTCAATTTGCTTTCTTCATTTTTCTGTTTGCCGTATTTTAAGTATTTTATCAGTTTGTAGTACGTCTGAGACTTAATAATTATTACAATATATTGCTTGTTGATGTCATGCGGTTCAACTTTTAATATTGAACATAATTGAATGGGTTCTAATATAATTCTGTGTTTCCTGTAGTAATAACATACTCAACGACGTATGAGGCACGAGTGAAGGGAAGAATATTGACTAAGAAAATTGAAGTGTTGAATAGTTAAGCCGCAAAGAAAGGGTGCTGTGAAGGTTTGTATACAGAAACTATATAATTATAATATTCTTCGAGTTTCATCCAAAAAGAAGAAAAGGAAAGAAACATCTTTTCTCGAATTTTATTGAGATTTCTTATATAATTAGATAGGAAATCTGATAGTTAGTGTAGTAGTTAATCAAGTAATTAGTTAGTGAAGTTGTTACTGAGCTGGCATACAGCTGGTAAGTAGTTAGTTTCTCTTTGATTCTTCTTTCCATTTGTATATAAACACTCTCAATGAATATATTGAAGCTTAAGCTTCACTTTACATTCCATTACAGTTTTTGATCTTCTCTCACAAGCTTTATGGCATGATTAGTCACAAACAATGAAGCTTCAACCAACTGCAACGGTTAATCTTGACATGGTATCAAAGCCAGGTTAACTCCAACACTGATTTCAATATTTTCTCTATCTCATTTACGTACCTCTATAGAATTGTTCCACATTCGCAATCGCAGTTTTTTCTTCGATTGATTACGTACAAGGAAAAGCTCTATTTTCCTGCATTTTTTGCCTCGCGAAATAGCGTTTATGTGTTTTCCCCAATTTCTACTACACGGTTTATCTGTAATTTATCAATTTCATCTTCATCATGGCAGTTTCTGATGAGGTTCATTCTCAAGCTGAGCAAGTCATAATCGACTCGAACAATCCCCTGTATATTCACCCCTCCGATAACCCTGGTGCGATGTTGGTACCTATAGTTTTTAGTGGAGTTGGTTATCTATCCTGGAGGAAGGGAGTGTTGAGGTCACTGTCATTGTGAATGTTCCCGGCCTAGATCTGATGATCCAAAGTATAGACAATGGGAACGATGTGATGATATGGTCACATCTTGGATTCTGAATTTACTCTCAAAGGAAGTCGCGGACAGGGTAGAATTTGTTGTTGACTCAGTTGAACTTTAGAAGGAATTGGAAGATTGATATGAGCAGACAAATGGTACTAAACTGTTCCAGATTCAGAAGAAAATTAATGACTTATCCCAAGGATCCTTGGATATTACTAGTTATTATACCAAATTAAAGAAATTATGGGAGGAACTCAGTACTCTAAGTGCAAAATCTTAGTGCACATGCAATTGCACTTGTGGAGCAAAGGATAGCCTACATAAAGGGGAACATGATCGAAGATTGATTCAATTTTTAATGGGTTGAATGAAGTCTATATTGTGATTCGAGGTGGTATCCTTATGATGAATCCCTTAGCTTCTATGGCTCAAGTTTTTTCTCTATTAGTGCAGGAAGAAAAACAGAGAGAAATCAAACCATCTAACAGTCTCAATATTAAATCTATTTCTCTAAATGCCAGTATACACAAATCAGCCACCTATAGGACCCATTTTCTTCCTTCTGCTCAAAAGGTCAATGAATTTCCTCCTAATAACATGAACAAGACCCAGCTGTTTTATGACTTTTGCAAAAGACCAGGTCATGTGATGGCCAAATGCTACAAGTTGCACGGTTATCCATAGAGTTCCAACAACAATGAAAATAGAAATGATTAGTTCCAGGGTGGTGGTCAGAGTTCAATGTATGGTAGTAGGCTGGGATTTAACAATAATAACAATCCAAATCAAAATACAAGATATAACAACAATCACACCTCTAGAGGATACAACAACTATAATAGGAGTAATTCACACAGGAACAATAAAGGGAAAGTTGTTGCAAATACATGTTGTTCATCTGATTCTTACCCTAAAAAGGGGTCTGGAGATGCTGATTCTAATGAGAAGTTCAATGTTGCACTGACAAAAGGTCAATATGCTCAACTTCAACACATGCTACAACATTTCTAAAGTGCTCATGAAGATGAAAACACTCAGTTGTATGGAAACTCTAGTGGCGCAACCAACTTTGCAGGTATTTCAATTTACACTTCTTCTATTGATTTTGGGAAACTATCTTGTGAATGTTTCAAAAACAAATCTAACTCATGGATTTTAGACTTAGGGGAATCTGACCATATGACCTTCAACAAGTCCTTCCTAGACAAAATCATAACTCTACCCTTTCCTTTACTGGTATCCCTTCTAAATGGATATAAAGTCAAAGTGACACAGATAGGTAGTGTGATACTTGGTCCCAAAATTATATTGGAGAGGGTCCTTTACATACCCTCTTTCGAATACAATCTAATCTCTATTTATAACTTGGCTTTGTACTCTACATACCCAAAGTGTGTTGTTTGATGTAGGGCCCTTCAATGAAGAGGCCTCTGGTGATTGGTAGAGTTATGGAGGGACTATATTTCCTATGTCCAAGCTGTATCAAGAGCAGCAGACCTTCTGCAGACACAACATTTCCTAATTCTATTTCTAATCTGCCATCTTGCAATGTTTGTAATAATTGTGGTATAGAACAGACCATGCATTGTGCCAAAAGTACTTGTGATTGTCACTCTAATTTTTCATATGTTCCTTATCATGTTTCTAACACCAGTCAGTGTTATATTTCTCTTAACTTTGATTTGTCTGTTAAGAGTAATATAGAAGCAATGTGTCATAATAGACTAGGACATGTACCATTTGTCAAAATGAGGAGTATTCATACTATACCTTTTGACTTCTCACCCAAACAACCTTTCATGTGTTCAATTTGTCCAATGGCAAGGCAAGAAAGACTTCCCTTTCCTCAGACATTCTCCCACAGCCCCAAATTTTTTGAAGTGATTCATATAGACCTCTAGGGACCTTATCACACACCAACATATAACAACTAAAAAATACCTTCTCACCATTGTGGATGACTTAAGCAGGTCCACCTGGACTCAACTTTTGGCCTGCAAAAGTAATGCTTTACAGATGCTCAAAGCATTCACCTCTATGGTAGAAAATTAATTTAATACCACCATTAAGACCATCCGAACTGATAATGGACTAGATTTTGTAAATTATGAATCCACAAGTTTTTTTCAAACAAAAGGAATAATCTATCATAAAACATGTCTATATACACCACAACAAAATGGTGTAGTCAAAAGAAAACACAAACATCTATTAGAAATTGCTAGAGCCTTGTTGTTTCAATTTAAACTCCCTTAAAAGTATTAGGGAGAATGCATACTATGTGCCACATATATCATCAATAGATTACCTTCTACTAAACTCAAAGGCAAATCACCATATGAAATCTTGTTTAAGCAAGTTCCTAAATACTCACACATAAGAGCTTTGGTTGCTTTTGCTATCCCACAGTACCGATACCTCACAGAGACAAACTACAGCATAAAATCATACCTCATGTATTTGTAGGATACCCATTTAAGACAAAAGGATACAAAGTCTTTAGTCTAGCCACAAGGAAGATATATGTTTCAAGAGATGTGGTCTTTGATGAGAATGTCTTTCCTTTTTCTCTCCCTATCCCTACTTTCCCTGTTAGTACACCTACTTTTTATTTTGTCTTGGAGACTATTCCCTTTATTGATGTGTCACCTGGTTTAGATAATGTGCATGTACATACTTTTCCAGCAAAATCTACGGGACCAAGTGTCACTCTAACTGACTTGTCACCTGATCCTGAACATGCTTCATCCACCACTCCAACCAGTACAAAAGAAGCAAACATCCAGACCACCCATATTGATCCTCAAGTCCAACATCAAACTGCTGAACCTAGAAAATCTACTAGGAGACAAACACACACTAATCCTCAAGTTGATATCCAACCTACTGAACCTAAAAGATCTACCAGAGAACACAAACCTCCCACTCAAATGGTTGACTATATCCACTCCATACCTAACCTGAAGCCTCATTCAAATCACATTACATGTCACAACAATAACACACATCTTACTGCTCTTTTCTCCAATAAGCATCATGAAGTTTCTGATATCTTAAATCCTAAGAGTTAGATACTTGTTAAAAATATTTGTAATGATAGGGAACCAACTTCATATGAAGAAGCTGCTATAGATCCAGCAAGGCAAACAGCTATGATACAAGAATTTGAAGATCTTCACTTGAATAACACCTGGGATTTGGTTGAACTACCTTATGATAAGAAGGCTATAAGTTGCAAATGGGTATACGAAGTGAAGAACAGGTATATGGAAGTCTAGAGATATTCAAAGCAAGACTAGTGGTGAAGGGTTACACCCAACAAGCAGGAGTAGATTACAATGAAACATTTTTCCCTGTGGTCAAAATGACTATAATGAGAGCACTATTGGCTACATCAGTTAAGAAAGGTTGGCATCTTGCTCAACTTGATGTAAGCAATGTATTCCTTCATGGAGATTTACATGAAGAGGTTTATATGCAAGCACCACCTGGGATAGTTATGCCCTCTTCGGATGTCGTATGCAAGCTTAACAAGTTTCTTTATGGCCTGAAAAAGGCCAGCAGATAATAGTATGCACAATTAACTGAAGTTTTATACTCCAGAGGATATGTACATTCCATTCATGATTATTTTCTATTCTACAAAAAGGAAGGCAGTTCAATAGTATATGTGGCTATTTATGAGGATGACATAGTCATGATAGGTAATGACCTTTGAGAAATAGAAGAGCTCAAAAGGTTCTTAGATTAGAGATTCAAGATCAAAGATCTGGGAAACTTGTATTATTTCCTGGGGATGAAGGTACTACACACTCCTGATGGTATGCTTATTTCTCAAAGGAAGTCTGTGCTTGACTTGTTGAAAGAATATGATTGCATGCAATATAGTGTTTGTTCATCCCCTATGGACCCTAATGTGAAGCTGAGAGCAAAGGAGGGGGTCATTCTATCTGATAGCACACACTATAGAAAGCTAGTAGGGAAACTTAATTTCCTAACTAATACTAGACTCGATATAGCCTATAGTATTCAATACTTAAGTCAGTTCAAGCAGGATCCCAGAGAACCTCACTTAAAGGCTGTATTCCATTTACTACGGTACCTTAAATCTGATCTTACTTTAGGACTTTTTCTTTCCAAGGATGTTGATTACACTATAAAAGGTTATTGTGACTCTGACTCGGATGCATGCCCCGGCTCAAGAAAATCTGTAAGTAGCTACTTGGTGTTGCTGGGAAACAATCCTATTAGCTGGAAATTCAAGAAACAAGAAACTATATCTTTGTCCTCTGCTGAAGCAGAGTATAGATCTCTGAGAAAGCTTGTTGGTGAACTAGTCTAGCTGAGCAGGTTACTTCAGGAGTTGACTGTCCCCTTTCCTACACCTATTCCCAAATTTTGTGACAGTCAGTCATCTCTCATATAGCTCAAAATTCAGTTTTTCATGAACGAACGAAACATATTGAGGTGGATTTCCATTATGTGCATAAGATTCTACAAGAAGGACTCATCTCATTGAATCATGTCGTGCTCATGATCAGCTCGCAGACATCCTAACTAAAGCCTTAACAGGCAACAAACACTCTTCCATTCTTAACAAGTTGGTTGTACTTCCATCACCTCCAACTTGAGGGGGGTATTGAGATTTCTTATTTAATTAGATAGGAAATTTGATAGTTAGTGCAGTAGTTAATCAAGTAATTAGTTAGTGGAGTTGTTACTAAGCTGACATACAGTTGACAAGTAGTTAGTTTCTCTTTTATTCTTCTTTCCACTTGTATATAAACACTCTCACTGAATACATTGAAGCTTAAGCTTCACTTTACATTCCATTACAGTTTCTGATCTTCTCTCACAAGCTTTATGGCTTGATTAGTCACAAACAATGAAGCTTCAACCAACTGCAGTGGTTAATCTTGACAGAATTAAAATAAAAAGGAAAGTAAGATAAAGAAATTGAAATAGGAGTGTATATATTATATTATATTAAATTAATAAAATTAATAAGATATTCACAAGAGAAGTATTACTCATGTGCATGCTTTCTCGTCTAACTCGTTGCATAGAGTTTATCTTGTACAAATTATTACATTTCTAATATAATATGTAAACTAATATATTATAGAAAGATTTACCTATACGCACCTGAAAGATAGTTCTCTTTCTCCTAAAATTAAAAAGAGGTCTGTTGCCCCTCACCTAGGAATCTAGGACTAGAGCCTTCCTTCGCGACTTCAAAAGTCAATATAAGAGAAACAATTTGACTGTTGTACTCACTTGGTACAATGTAGCCATGTAGGTCTACTCTTAGTCGACACTCATAACTCTCACCGTTGGTCAATATCATCACCAACCGCCATATAAATTTGTTAAAGGAAAAAGACATATGTTTCTTACTAGATTTGTCCTGCCATATAAATTTTTTATAGGAAAAACAACATAAGTTGCTTAATAAATTTGTCCCAAAAGTAATCTTCACACTCAAATTTTATCAGTACCCTTTTATTTACTATTTATGGTTTTTGTACTCGAACTTGTGCTTTCATTCTCCCTCCGCATTTATATTATGAGATTATCTTATTATTGTACTTTATAGTCGTTTACTAGTATGCTTAGTGTTGAGGGTTCGTCTGGCAGGGTAATAGATTGCTACATTTGAGTGATAATATTTCTCTTATATCAATCTAAGTTAATAGTACTACATTAGAAAAACTCACTTGGATAGTAAAACCTTTACTACAACATTAATTTTATTAAGTAAAACATAATCTTATATTTCAAAAGTGAGAAATAAATACAAAGTTATATATTTCCAAAGAACGGTCAGAACTTCATTGTCTTTGTTCAATAATGTACATTGCCAGATGAAATTTTTTTTGCATACACCTATCAACTAAACTAATGTTCAAAATTGCCTTTTTAGGTTCTTCAAGTCCAAAGAATCAATACACTCTACCTTA
>NC_061115.1:28791836-28801129 GCF_002878395.1 Capsicum annuum | reverse complement strand
ATAGTGTTAGTTGATGTCACGCGGTTCAACTTTTAATATTTAATATAATTAAATGAGTTCTAATATATAATTCTCTCTGTGTACTTGCATAGTACCATCATATTCAACAACGTATGAGGCACGAGAGAAGGGAAGAACTAGTTGGAATATTGACTAAGAAAACTGAAGTGTTGAATAGTTATTGGGCAATGAAAGGGTGCTTAGAAGGTCTATTTCATCCAAAAAAAGAAGAGGAAACTATAATACGAATTAATACATTACTCCCACGTTTCAATTTATTTATTTGATTTTAACTTGAAGAATTTTTAAAAATAAAAATTTTAAATTTTGTGGTCTTAAGTTACTAAATATATCTTGATGTACCAAAATATTTTATAACCTTATAATTTTAAATGTCATTTGAAAAGTTGAAACTAAAGAATTACCAAAAAAAAAAAAAGACTAAACGATCTGAAAAATTAAGACAGATAAATTAAAACGAAGGAAGTAAGTATATAATACATTACATTAAATTAACAAAAATAATACAACATTTCACAAGAGATTTTTAATTTGTTACACCTTTGCATTCTTTCTCGATCTAGCTCACACTTTTGCCTTAATGCAAATTACTTCTCAATTGTAGTTTGTAAATTATTATACGGAAAAGGCTTAAAAATATCCTTAAACTATCTGAAATAGCTTTAAAATGTCCTTCGTTAGATTTTTGGCTCAAAAATACACCCTCCCCCCCCCCCCCCCCGTTTAAATATTTGGCTCAAAAATACCCCTCCCTCTAACGAAATTCGGAAAAGGATCAAAAATATCCCTGAACTATCTGAAATGAGTCAAAAATACCCCTCTGTTAAATATTTGGCTCAAAAATACCCCTCCCCTTAACGAAATTAAATTATTTCGATTGAATTAAACCCTAACTTTAACTTAACCCTAATACTTTAATATTTTTACATAAAACTACTTTTTTAATTTTAAAAATAAGATAATGAAAAAAAGTATTTGAATTATAATATAAATTGGTTGAATTTGATTTGAAAAATAAACATACATTTATTCTAAAAAGGTATTTTCACTTTACATCTTTTAAATCTTTAAAGAAATTAATAAAATATAAATTAACGAAATTAATGAAATATAAATTTTCACTTAAAGAAATTAACAAAATAAAAATTAAATGATGAACTTTATATAAATTAACGAAATAATCAAAATAATTTAATTTCGTTAAATACCCCTCTGTTAAATATTTCGCTCAAAAATACCCCCACCCCCCTAACGAAATTAAATTATTTCGATTGAATTAAACCCTAACTTTAACTTTTTAATCCTAATACTTTAATTTTTTTTACATAAAAGTATTTTGTTTTAATTTTAAAATAAGATAATGAAAAAAAGTATTTGAATTATAATATAAATTGGTTGAATTTGATTTGAAAAATAAACATACATTTATTCTAAAAAGGTATTTTCACTTTACATTTTTTTAATCTTTAAAGAAATTAACGAAATTAACGAAATATAAATTTTCACTTAAAGAAATTACCGAAATATAAATTAAATGATGAACTTTATATAAATTAATGAAATAATCGAAATAATTTAATTTCGTTAAATACCCCCTGTAAAATATTTGGCTCAAAAATACCCCTCCCCTTAACAAAATTAAATTATTTCGATTGAATTAAACTCTAACTTTAACTTTTTAACCCTAATACTTTATTTTTTTTAACATAAAAGTATTTTTTTAATTTTAAAATACGATAATGAAAAAGTATTTGAATTATAATATAAATTGGTTGAATTTGATTTGAAAAATAAACATACACTTATTCTAAAAGGTATTTTCACTTTATATCTTTTTAATCTTTAAAGAAACTAATGAAATATAAATTAACGAAATTAACGAAATAAATTTTCACTTAAAGGAATTAACAAAATATAAATTAAATGATGAACTTTATATAAATTAATGAAATAATTTAATTTTGTTAAGGAAGGGGTATTTTTGAGCCAAATATTTAACAGATGGGTATTTTTTACCCATTTCAGATAGTTCAGGAATATTTTTGATCCTTTTCTGAATTTCGTTTGAGGGGGGGGTATTTTTTAGCCAAATATTTAACGGAGGGGTATTTTTGAGCCAAAAATCTAACGAAGGGCATTTTTGAGCTATTTCGGATAGTTCAGGGACATATTTGAGCCTTTTTCGATTATTATATTAGAGCAAGATTTACCTGTATTTATCCTAAAGATAGCAGTTACGGACCAATTTACTTGTCACAAAATAAAAAAGAGAAGCCTACTGCTTCCTCACTTAGGCCTCATTTGTTTGCACTTAATGGGGGTCTGAATCTGAATGGTTCAAACTTCAGTCTATTAAGTGCATTTTTTTAAAAAAAAAAAGCCTCTTATTTTATCTGAAAACCTCTGAACCTGTCAGATATGAAAAAGAGCCTGAATAGTATTCAGACTCTTTTTTAAAACTTAATTATTTCCTCAAAACTCTCTAACTTTGTTATTTTTCTCTTTATATACACTGTTTTTCATCCTCCCTCTTCACGTTACTCTCTCTCCCTCTCTTCACGTTACTCTCTCTCCCTCTCTTCACGTTTCTCTCTCTCTCTTCCTCTTCACGTTGCTTTTATTCTTTTCAGGTATGATTCACCAAAATTTTTTATAGATACTTCAGTTTTCAATTTGTGTAACCACTATTTACTGCTAATGGCTTACTAGAATTCGTTGAAAATAATGTATATAGATGCGTGATTTTTGTGTTTGATTAGTTTGATTTTGTAATTCTTAATGATTTTGTGTGTTCTTTCATGTTTAATTACTCATCTGGGTTTGTTGTTGTTTTGTCAAATTCAGCTTAATTTATGTGAAATACTAGTGAAAATTCGTAGAAAATGGTGTTTGTAGATGCGTGATTTTTTATTGACGTCCTTACAATATATTTGATCGATATGAATGTCAAGCGACGATTTCAACTTGTCTTATAGAGTCTCATATGATGTCGATGTCTACAGAGGAAAAAAAAATTTGCATTCAAATATGTGATATACATATATTAAAAAATTTGCATCTAAATAAGTAATACACATTTATTAAAAAATTTGCATCTAAATAAGTAATATACGTTCTTGTTGCAAAAAAAATATATTAATGATGTGTCACATGATGTTTATTTGGATATGCTCCCAATTGAGGACTATGAATCTTACATCATCCTATTCCATGCCTAATGTATCTGATTTTTAAGCTAATACCTCTAACACTTCTTTAAGCTAATATTGTGTTTTGGGGGGTATATCAAGATTTGGTATCCCTTTATTTAAAAAAAAAACAGTCTTCTTTAGGCTTTAAAGATGTACATCTGTATGTCTTTAGCTTGCTTCCTGACTTAACAAATTTTATATCCTTTTGATGTTGGAAATACGGTGAAATATGCCTAATCTATTTGATTTTTGTGGTTCATCAGGAAGTCCCTATGCATTGTTATACTTCATCATCTATATCTGTCCTGATCATCTTGTTGTAATTCTTCGGGGGCTTCCGGGTTTTTCTTTCTTTTCCAAGAGATATCTCATTTAGTTATGTAGTTGTCCGTTTGCTTTTAGTTGATATCTGATTATGACTATAAGTTGTGCTCAACAACAACAGCAACATACCTAGTATATTTCCACAGTGTGGAATTGGAAGCTCGTGCTCTTTGAATAAAAAATGTTGACCCTTATATTACTTGATAAGGAAACTAAATTCCTTCCCCAGCCTCTTAAATATAGACTCCTTTAGTTCCCCCAACCCCCCAGGGAAAAAAAAGAAAAGAAAAACTGAACCCATCTACTTGATTTTCGAAAGCACCCAAGGGTGAGGCCTAATGGTCAATAAAGTGGGTTGAGAAGCTGATATCTCTGGTTCAAATCTCAGTAGAGACAAGTCCCATTTGTTCTAGCCTTGAGGCCCTGACTGAGTTACATACATGATATCCATTGCTGGTGGGAGGTGGCAGGTATCCCATAGATTTAGTCGAGGTGCGCAAAAGTTGATCCGGACACCGTTGTTATAAAAAAGGAAAGAAAAAGTGAACCCTTCGTGTTATTAAGAAAATAAAGTTGATTTGTTTATTGTGTTGAGTCTGCTGGAGACAATTAATGTAATAGTTTTCTAATAAGATATTTAAAATAATAGGTAGAAGGTATGACACAATCATAGAAGAGTTTCATGAATAAGCAAGTTAAGATGCAATATTGATTCTTCTAAGCAAAGACTAAAAATTGTGAAATACAACAAAACTTTCTTGAGCAATGCATAATGAAAAGAACACTTCAAGTGAGATGAACGACTTATTACATTTGTCCTCTTTAAATGTTACTGGACTAAAAAAATACAAAGAGAAAAATGAATTGAGGACAGAGAAATTTGACAACATTATCATTGACAATTAAATGATAATTTTAATATATAAAATTGTGTATTGTCATATTTTGTATGTATTAGTGGCATTAAATGTCAATACGTTCTCCGTTCTCGTAGTTTTTATTTCCCTTTTCTCTATTTATGTAATATACTTTCTTTAAAAAAAAAAAAAACAATATCGTCCAACCAAAAGTAAGAGTACCATTTACTTTGGTTTACTGTATGTCATTTAGAAGACATATCGGCCCGCTCTATTATATTGACTACAGATATACTGTTACTCTTTAGATATTGAAGATTGGTTGGTTTGATGTGGATATGTTTAGTAGGTGTTTGGAATATATTTGGCTGAAATTGAAAAAAAAAAAAAAAAGTAGAGAATTCAAAGTATTTGGAATAACTTTAATAAATAACTTCAGCTTTGACTAATGCTCACTGAATTTTTTACTAGCTCTGACTAACTTTATATCTGTAATGCACATATAGATATAGCTTAGTAGCATATTTTGTACTACTCTTTTGATGATTATTAAACATTTGGTAGAATGAGAATTTTGAATTATGTATAGTATAATTTTTTCATATAATAACGCTAGGTTGGTTTAATTAGTTCCTTTTTTTTCTTCCCTTTTTTAATAGATTAAGTATTTATATGCATCGCTCGTATTTATATTTGATAATGAAATTAGAATTTTATATTTCAGTTATGGAACAAACTAGTGACAGATTGATTTGGAGAATGGATGTTCTAAAAACTTTTTTAGAATCTTGTATTCAAGAAGTATCATTGAACGGGAGATGTGGAAGTAGTTTGAAAGTTGAATCATGGGATAGAATTAAAGATGTTTTGGTCACTACGCATAACTTTGTAGCTACACAAAAAAAGATGAAGAATCAATACGATTATATAAAAGAAAAATATCAAGCTTGGTTACCACTAACTAAAAAGACAAGCAATATTTATGATCCTACAACTAATACCATTCAAATGTCTAATAGTGAGTGGGAAGAATATATAAAGGTTAGTTCGTTATATTTTTTCTCCTTTTATTTTACTATAAAGAGAACAGTTTAAGGTGTATATAAAAATTATGACTTCTTATATTTGGATATAGGCTCATCCAAAAGCAAAGGTATTGAAGAGATCACCCCTAGCCTTCCCAGAACTTTGTACAACACTCTTTGAGGGTTCTACTGCAACAGGCGTTCATGGTTGGAGTTCAAGTTGTACAACTCCGCGACCTGGTGTCCCTTCTATATCTACTAATATAGATGGCTCGTATGGAGTACTGAAAGCAAGATTTTCTATATTGGACAAGATGGCTCCATATCCTATCAATATCCAAAGAGATGTTATTGCATGTTTTGTAGTTAATAATTTTATTAGAAAGGAACACATCAATGATGAATTGTTTAATCAATTTGATACATCTCAAGTAATATATGATGAAGAAGGACAACAAGAAGAAACATTTGAGGAAACAAACGGACCTAGCTGGACAGTTGAAGATTCTTAGATAATGCACAGTATGTGTGAGGAACTTGCATTCAAGTTAATGCATTGAAGTTGAAGCATTTAAGAGTTCAGTAATTTAGTTATTTGATTGTTTCATTAGTGGAATGTTAAAATTAGATGATTATTAATTAGTTATTCATTTAATATTTATGTATCTAAGTCAAAATTATATCTGACTAATTATTTTAGTTTTTTTGGACCAGTTTAATTGATAGATTACTTTATGTTAAATTTAATTTTTTATAATTATATCTTATCACAATAATTTTGAATTGATACATTTTTTTTAATAATTTAAATAGTTCAATAATTATATTTAACATAATATATTTATCTGAAATATTTTAATGATCACTCAAATAATAATTTTTGATGTTTAAGTTAATACTTTATCAAATACTTTTTTTCATATAATATAATATTTTATTACTTTTTAAATTTGAATTGCATACTTATTACGAATAAATATATTACGTACATTCAAATGTTAAAAAACAAACAGTCTTAATCATTCAGTCTTCAGATCTAGAAACATCTTAATCGTTCAGATATCTATTCAGATGCAGACGTCTTAATCTTAAAAAAAAACAAATGAGGCCTTAGAGTCGTCCTTCCTAACTTCAAAAATTTAAGGGAATACAACAGAAACAATTTGCCTGTTAAATTTAGGTCCATCCTTAGTTGACACTCATAACTATCATCGCTGGCCAATGCCACCGCCAACCACCATATAAATTTTTGAAAGGAAAAAAAGATAAGTTACTTATTAAAATTGTTTCGATAAGCCATTTGCACATTCTAATTTTAAAAGCGACCTTCTATTATTTATGGGTTTTGTATTTGAACTTGTGCTTTCATTCTTATTCCGTATTCATGTTACGAGATTGTCTAATTATTTTTTTAAAAGCAAATTTATATCATTAGACAAAGTATCTAGTGATCTTTTATTAAAATAAAAATAAAATCTTCAATGTGATTTTTTATAAGTAAGTGAAGCTAGACCTCACCTTACCAATCCTAATGAGGTAATGAACCTCTACTAATAAGCATGAATAAAATAAGAGCTAGAGAAAACTAAGTATTCTATAATCATTACAGAGTTTTTTATACACTCTATGACGATATTATAAATGAGGATGCTTAAATAATGTAAAAATACAAAACTTAAAAAGAAAGTTGAGTTATCAACCTCAAATTTCCTTGTACGAATGTATGAATTAAAAAAATAAATTGTCCATTTAAAATAACCTTTTCTTTTGTCTTCTTCTTTAAATTGTCCAATCATATTTGATATTTCATCACTTTTTCTTGACTTTATTGGATTTTGTTGAAACTATTGACACTGCTGTATGATTCTATTTTTCTAGTTGCATCGACTGGTGCGTTGGAAAAAAACTCCTTAGTCACTTTATCATTCCAATTGTGTTGCCTTTCATGTGTCTTCTTTTTATTTTTGTTACTTTCACTTCTTTGATGTCTTGATGAGATATTCCATCCCTAGCCACTTTATCAAAGCATATATCCAGCATATTACCATCCTCATTTTCACCAAAATTATCCTCGCCCAAATCAATATCTTCCTCATCCTCATCAAAAGCATCCTTGTCCAAATCAATAATAGTTGGGCTAAATCTTGACGCTGTAAGCTTTGATTCATTCTTCTATGCAATAACACTTTTAGGCATAAATACTGGAGCTTCTGGATTTAATTTACTATTCAATGGAGAAGGTGAAACCTTCTTCATCAACCACCTAGGAACACTCATCACGTCCTATTTTTCTTTCGAATTAATCAAATCATTTGTGAGATTATCCTGAGAGAGTGATAACACACCTTTCACTAAATCTGTGTCATTTTCTCTGGACAATAAGAGCTGGTTCAGGTTCACCTTGATGTTCACCAAGTGGATTCAAATATTGGGAATGGATCTCACGGGCCGTGGTGTTCGGTGTGACAATGAATGGCTTGATTGTTGGGTTAGATTTGAGTAACATTGAAGCCTAATTTTCTTAAATAATCTCAGCCACTACAGGATTCCAATTGGCATGCTAACTGATGTAAATTATTATCAAAATCATCAGGAATCAAAGTCTGACCCTTCGTAGGACTAGGAACAACTAACACTAAATCTTTCTCTCCCATGAATGCATCAAAAGGACTTTGACAATCAAATCTGTGTCTTATTATTGAAATTTACTGTTTAGTAATTCTCTAGTAGTGTGGTTAGCTTAAAGGGTTCATATGGCAGGATAATAGCTCATTAAATGCCCTATCACGATCGAAGTATCTAATTTGAGTGATGAGAAATATCAAGGTGAAGTTAATAATATACAAATTCACTTGGGTAGTATATGGGAAAATGAGTTGGGGGCACGTGGCACTCCTCCAGAGACTCGCGTTTGGTGTAGAGTCCCACGAGGTATTCCCGAAACTCCAAAATCACCTTCTCGAGTGTAGGAAAATCCAATAAAGCTCCCTAGTCTCGGAAACGCAAAAGGATAAGACTAACGGGACAAACTTTGTCTGAATTATTAGAGAAGGGAACGAGTCTGTACCAGAGTAAGTGGGGCAGAGCTGCTAGCTGGCACCACCTCTAACGACGATACGATACGTGTGATCGACGCACATGCATAGGTCTGAGTCCTTTAGGGTCCTATTGTCAAATTATGATTGGCCTAAACCACAAGTAGTAAATCATAAATAGTTATCTCTCTTCACTTTTAAAGGGATCTTCACCTTCACTCTCTTAATACCATACAAAATATATTCTTACATGATCTCCAAGCTGTTCTTTTTGTTCTTTGTTCTTTGCCTAGCTGGTTTTACTTTGTGGACGCTCGGAATCGCTCTAGATTGCACTCATACACTCCTTTGGCTTTGATCAGATTTGTTTGTTTTACTTGCTTTCTCCATAAATTACATATTTATCTATTTTTCGTTATCACTTAATAATAATATCGCTTGCAAATCGAATCTAAAACGAGGTTGAATCGTAATACGTGCTCTTATCTCAACCACAAATTTAACTGTATCAAATCCATCGTAAGGACATAGTACACTTCTTTCGTACAACATTTCAATAAGTCAAAGATAATCTTACATTTCAAAAATAAAAAATAAAAAAGAATACAAAGTTATATATATTTTTAAAGAATAATCAGAAATTCATTGTCCTCGCTCAATTTTGTACATAGGCATAATGAAAATAATTATGTATACACATATCAACTATACCTAGGTTTAAAATGGCCTTTCTATGTTCTTCAAGTCCAAAGAATCAATACACTCTACCTTACCTCTATGCAAATTCAATAACTTCAACAATTCGCTAGCCTTCTCCTTAGTATTTTCACTACAACCAAC
>NC_061115.1:28770190-28788836 GCF_002878395.1 Capsicum annuum | reverse complement strand
TTAATATAGTTCAACGACGTCTAATATAATTCTATATTTGTTGTAGTGATAACATATTCAAAAAACGTATGAGGCGTGAGTGAAGGGACGAATAAGTTTGAATATTGACTAGGAAAATAGAAGTGTTGAATAGCTATGGGGCAAAAGAAAGGGTGCTTAGCAGGTTTGTGTCGGGTTATATTTTCTAATTATTGGGTGGTGATTAATAATATGTTTCTCATTTCACCAAAAATTATTTGTATTTATAAGTTACGATATTATTTGAGTTTCATCCAAAAAAGAAGAAGAGGAAAACTAAGTTAGTAATAGGTATTAATATATTATTTAGAGTATTTGATTTTGACTTGTAGTGTTTAAAAAAATAAAATAGATTTTTGAATTTTATGTATTAAATATGTGGCAAAATGGTTCAGTGGACCCTTGTACTATATTCGTTTTGTAATATAAATACTTCTGCTTACATGTTTGGCATTTGGACACTTGAACCCACTAACAAACAACATTTTAAACATTTTTACGGTGAGCGTAACACACTCGACTCATGTCAGCTGTCATGTCAGGTTCCACGTCATTCTTACATATAAAAAATACTAAATATTAAAATAAAGAAATAAAAAAAAAAAAAAGAACCCCCCCCCCCCCCCCCGCCTTCCTCTCTTCCCCTTCTTTTCTTTTTCTACTCTCTTCTACTTTTTCTTTTCTTTATAAACCTCCAATTTAACAACCTCCATTTTTAAACTTACTTATAAACTAGGCATAAAATTCATTCCAAATAGCTTAAATATTTTTCTATTTGACTTAAATTTTCAATTACAAGTTAGCAAATACAAATCCAACGAACCCCAATCAAGAGTTTGAATTAATTTCACAAATTTTCATGATCCATTTGTTATTTTTCAAGTTTTATCAATTATTGTTAATGGAGTTCATTGTTGTTACTATCGAGAGGAAGGAGGTTGAGGGAAGGGGAGGGGTGGTTGGACGGGGGAGGGGGCTGGACGAGGGTGAGGGGTGGCTGGACGGGGGGAGGAGGCTGGACAAGGGTGAGGGCTGGTTGGGGATGGCTGGATGGGGGGAGGGGGGCTGGACGAGGGTGAGGGGTGGTTGTACGGGAGGAGGGGGTTGGGGAGGGGGGCTGGACGGGGTAAGGGGTAGGGTGGGGGGTGGCTAGACGGGGGGAGTGATCTTTTTTATTTTTTAAAAAAATTATTATTTTTTAACTTTTAAAAATATATTTAAATTTAAAAAATTGTAGTTAGAGGATTTTTTTATAAAAGTTTAATTATTTTAATATAAAATTGACCAAAAATTAATCCCCAGTAGCACTCTAGGCGTGTGCCTGCAAGTATTTTGTCCTAATCAGCCATTTTAATGGAACCTTGAGCCGTCCTTCGTGCAAGGTGTGTGTTCGACTCCATTTTTATTTTTGTATGCTTTATTTATTTTTTAAAACACCCACAACCTTTAAATTCTGGGTTTGTCTTCGTGACTTCAAAAATTAAAGGGAATATAAGAGAAACAATTTTTCTGTTCAACTCACTTGGTACAATGTAGGTCTATCCTTAGTTGACCTTCAAAAATAACTACCATCGCTAGTTAATGCCATTGTCAACCGCCACATAAATTTTTAAAAGGAAAAAGATATAACTTACTTACTAAAATTGTTCTGATAAGTCATTTGCACACACTAATTTTACGAGTGACCATACATGTTATTGTAATTTACTGTTTAAGTAATTTATTACTTTCTCCGTTTATTTTTACTTGTCTATTTTTTTATTAACACAAAAATAAAAAAATAATAAATAATAGAAATAATTTTACCATATTATTTTTTAAATATAATAAATTTAATATTTTGAAAAATACATCAGATAATGAATAATATGGTGGGATAATAGATCATTGAATGCCCTATCAAGATCTAAGTGCCTAATTTGAGTGATGAAAAATATCAACATCAAGTTAATAATATACAAATTCACTCGAATAGTGTATGGGGAAAACGAGATTGGGACAAGTGGCACTCGTCGAGAGAATCGGTTGGGTGTAGAGTCCCACGAGGTATTTCCAAAACTCCAAAAGCACCCTCTCGGAAATGCAAATAGATAGGACTAATGGGACAAACTCTGTCTAAATTATTAGAGAAGCGAATGGCCTGTACCAGACTAAGTGACGCAGAGTTGCTAGCTGGCATCACCTCTAACGACAGGATGTGTGGCACACTTGCATAGGTCATAGTCCTTTAGGACATTATTATCGAATTATGGTTGGCCTAAATCACAAGTTGTAAATTATACCTAGTTGTCTCTCTTCACTTGTAAGGGGACCTAGATCTTTATTCTTTCACTCAATATCGTATAATAATTCTTACTTGATCCTCAAGTTGTTCTTTTGTTCTTTGCCTATCTAGTTTTAGTTCTACTTTGTGGACGTCCAAAATCGCTCTCGATTGCATTAAGGATTTACATGATTTCACAATCGTAGAACTTTATGATTTTCACATACTATTCAATAATAATAAGTCATTCAAGAAATACACCCGAAATATTCGTAACTTTTCTTTTTCACCAAAATTAGTGAAAGCACTTGATTTTTTTCAGTTCTTGACAAAATCATAAGTTTTGTTTCTCACTTTACCTTGCGTTTTAAAATAGTTACTATTTTCTTTGGCAGAGAGACGATTCTTTAATAATTGGGAGAGTTGGACGATTATTTTCACGATCCATCAACGTGAGATGTGGATAATAGATAGTAATTTTAATCCACCAGGTAACTTCTCCATACATGTTTAGGATTTAACTTATTTAATTATTAAATTAAAATTAATCATGTGTCATAGAAACTTACATTCTCCCATTTGACGCACGACTAATAACTTAATAATTTAATATGCATGTCAATCATCATATGCACAATTAATGTTAAATCCAACATCATTCATCGTCGTTAGATAAATCAACTAATATGAGTCATGGCGATTGTTTATCGATCACTTTATTTGACATAATTCCTTCTACGTGCTACAATATTAGTCTATTGCATAACACAACCTTTCAACTACATAATGAGTCCAACAATAATACTTAGAATATATTATCTAAGTTAGAAGTTGTCATCATCATTCACAAAATTATGTACATAAGAGAAAACATGTAACAACAGAAAATATATAATGTGAGCTCAAAATGTCAATTACATAAGCGTAATAAATTCCTTACATAAAGTTATTTATTGCTATCATACTACAACATTTTGTATATATAGCTACTAATTATATTGTAGCTAAATATGATAATTTTCATGGCTAAATGTTTTAGTCATAATTTTTTTTTCCGTAGTATTCATAGCAAGAACTAGTATAACTAATAGTCAGGTACAAACTTTACCTAGGTTGTGGCTAAGAACTAATACTTATTACTACAACATTTTTGTATTGTAGCTTTGTTGGTAAACAAAATCTGCCATGAAAAATATGTTTATACCAGATAATTTTATTATTTTGCCACGACCAATACAATGTGTAGCTATCTTTATAGATGCAGCCACAAAAATATTACACTATAGTAAAGTATTTAAATTGTTTGTCATGCAAACTTAACTTTTATAGCTATTTCAATAGTTTAATCTCGTGGCAATAGTAATTGTATTTAGTTGCGAATAATAAAATTTATGGCTATGACATGAAGTATTTATCACAAATACTTTCGCATAGTGGCTAAAAAAATCAAAATTTAGCCATGAATTATATAGAATTGGAGCTAAAAAAATTCAGATAATTTTGCTACAAAAAGTGAAAATTATACATTTTCTTGTAACATGACATATTAAATATTAATGGTTGCATTAAATAATTCATTTAGTGCAAATTAAAGAATTTTCACGAGATTTGTAAGTCACAACTCACAAGATTTATACAATGTATAGATACAAATCCATTTTCTTTTAAAATAAGCCTTACAGTTAACATTTTTTTTTAAAATCAATTACCCTATACAGTTCTTTTAAGTCTAAAACGGACATAGTCTTCTCCATTCTATCCTTTCACAGTCTTTGACTACACTTCAGCTTGATCAACATTAATTTTAATTTGTCATTTATATACTCCAATTACACTAACGTCTGTCAATAATAATAAAGTATTTTAGCATCAAAAATCATGACCAACTGATTACATATGAGAGTGTGTGTATATATATATAATTTTAAGGAGAAAAAAATTATACCTTAAATAATCCTTTCACTAAAATACAAAGCAACAAAAAATATAAATGTTTTCAACATAATTTAATTCATGGAAAATAAACTTCAACCAAAATAAAAATATAAAGAAACAATATTTTTTTATTGATAAACGATGTGGGTACAAAGTTGTTCCTCCCTTGATTCTTCTCTCTTGATTTTCTCCTTAATTCGAAGGCCATCAGTAGCGTATTTTTCGAATGTAAGAAAATTTGGATATGAATTTCTCCGTAATTTGAGGGTCGTTAGTGGTGTATTTCTTGAATGTAGGAACATTTGAATTTGATATCCATGAAAGGAGGATTTGTGTATCTTCTTGATGTATTTGATTATCAAGAAGAGAGGGTTTTGATCCATTTATGAATGGGACTTTTGAGATTGTCGATCTCTTTATGAATATTCCATGAATTTGTAGAATATTAGAGGTATTCGAGATTTATGAATATATCATGAATTTGTGAGGTATTTGGGATGGTTGATCTTTTATTAATATCCCATGGGATATTGAAGATATTTTCCCCTTTTATATAGGCGTAATTTAGGGTTTACGTAAAATAGCCACCAAGCTAGATTTTAGGTAAAGTAGTCTTCAAGAATTCTAAAAGAAATTAAACTCTTTGATGTCTACAAATGTACCCTACTTCAAGGTTTATCGGAGTATAGACTTGGTAACGAGTCTTGAAGTACCCATTGAGCTTCCATCTTTATGCAGCTACATATTTCAGATTTGATTTATGAGAGAAGAGATGGAGGGAAAATTTGGTCCCATTGGGCATGCCAATTTGTTTTCAACATAATTTAATTCATGAAAAATAAACTTCAACCACAAATAAAAATATGAATAAACAACAATTTTGTATTGATAAATGATGTGGATACAAATTTGTTCCCCCTTGATTCTTCTCTCTAGATTTTCTCCTTAATTCGAGGGTCGTCAGTAGCGTATTTCTCGAATGTAGGAACATTTGGATATGAATTTCTCCGTAATTGAGGACCGTTAGTGGCGTATTTCTCGAACGTAGGAATATTTGGGAAAGAAAGGTTTGTGTATTTTCTTGATGTATTTGATTATCATAAAGAGAGAGTTTTGATCCCTTTATGAATATCCCATGAATTTATCGGGACTTTTGAGATTGTTGATCACTTCATGAATATCCCATGAATTTGTGGAATATTAGAGATATTCGAGATGTATGAATATCTCATGAATTTGTGGGGTATTTGGTATGGTTGATCTTTTGTTAATATCTCATGAATTTGTGGCATATTGCAGATGCCTCTTTAAAAGGATATTTACCCCCTTTATATAGGTGTCATTTAGGGTTTAGGTAGAATAGCCACCAAGCTAGATTTAGAGTAAAAATGCCTCAAAGAACTCTAACAAAAATTAAATTCTTTAGAGTCCACAAAATTTCGATGTCTACAGTAAACAAACTTGTAAATCCGTTAAACTTCTTAAAAAATCTTCACCGTAGTATTATAATATGGCTTTGTGATTGCAATGGACAGAACCATAGCTTCTCCCTCGATATTATTTGAACTTAAAATCATAAAATCCACTCATAAGCCACAATATTTATAAATTTATTGAAATAAATCTAAATCAAAAAAATAATTTTATAGGTGTAAGAAAAATTCAAAAACATACAGATATGAACAATTTTGAATATAAAACTTACAATAATAAATTAATTTGCACAACATTCCACACAATATTTAGTTTTTTTCAATTTTTTATTTCGGGAGGAAATGTTGGGGTTTAGGTCTAATGCTTTGGTTCTTAAAATTTTTGGGGGAAATTTTTAGTTTTTTTTGTAATTTTTTATTTTGGGGGGAAATTTTGGGATTTAGTCTAATACTACAACTAACAAATATAATAAAGAAAATCATCTAACTAAAATTATAATAATAAAAAAATATATACTTTACTTTAAATTAATGAAAAAAGTCAACCATTTATATAACATGGATATTATTTTAAAATATATATTTCTTTTCAACTTTTTTTTGTCCTTATCATATTTGTTATATGTTCGTCTATTTCAAAAAATTATTAAACTATAGTGTTTAGTTAAATTTATGAAAATTAATAAGTTATTAAAATAACATTAGATCATAGCTTGAATAACTTTAGTTTCTCTCTCTTCTCATTTATTGTTGTTTTCTCTCTCTTCGCGATTTTGTTGTTCACTGTTGTTGCTGCTTTATTCATCATCTTCTGCTTCATTATCTTTTTCTTCTTCTTGATTATTATCATCTTCTTCTTCTTGTTGTTGACCATTGTTGTTGTTGTTACCGCTACTGTTGCTACTTGACCAATTGTTTAGGTCAAATTTTGTTTCGTATATCACTTTGATATTACTTCATAGGTGACTTTGGTAAGTAAAATTATGATTTTTAGTTGAATTTCTCATCTGGATACACTACTACTGCTATTTTTTCAACAACAGATAGAAACTAAACATGAATACAACATATGAGTAGCTGTTGCAACAGATGACTCATCTATTGCGACAAATAAGTTATCTGTTGCAACAGAAAACTCATATATTGAATTCATGTTTATGGTTCTATAATGTTGCAACATGAATCGAACAGATGGGTCATCTGTTGCAACAGACGAATTGTATATTGCATAGAGGAGTCATCTATTGAAATAAATTACTCACTTGTTGCAACAGAACCTAAAGTTAATTTCAACAGATGAGTCATCTGTTGCAACAGGTGAGTTATCTATTACAACAGATGACTTACTGATTGGTATTCATGTTATAGAATTATAAAACCTAAAGTTGATTCCAATAGATGAGTCATTTGTTGCAACAAGTTGGTGATTTATTGCAATAGGTCAATCATCTGTTGGAATCAGCTTTAAAGGTTCTGTAGTACTGTAATATTTATCCCAATATGTGCGTCATCTGTTGCAATAGATGAATAATCTATTGCAACAGATGAGTCACTTGTTCCAACAGAAGACTCATCTATTAGAATCAGCTTCAGGTTCTATAGTACCGTAATATGAATCTCAACAAGTGAGTAATCTATTGCAACAGATCACTCACCTGTGGCAACATATTATTCACATGTTGCTATAGATTACTCATCTGTTGGGGTTCATGTTATAGTACTATACAATCACTATTAATTTTATTATCATGTCTTTATTAACTTTTTTAATAAATGTATTTATTTAGGTATCACTAATGAAGGAATCAATAACAATAGGGGTGGATTATCATGGTGAATGGATCGAGAAGAGCAATCAATATATTTGGCATTGGAAAAAGGGTGAAATACTAGAGATGATAGTTAAGACAGTCCAAAGTAATATTTCGTATGATGATTTTGTAAAATTAATCATCAGCTATTGTGGACTGAATTATCAACCGAAAGAATTCATCATCAACTACATATACAGCACCTTTGAAAATCAGAGGGTACTACCTTTCAAGATAACCAATTAGGTTCGGTTGCATGCTTATCTGAGTGATTTAGCCAAGCAGTGCTAAGGGTGTACGTGGTTGAAAAAATAAAAGATAATGAGAACCAGAATATAAAAGAAGAACAACAATACATGTTTGATGATAAATTAGATGATCTTGACATGAATATTCCAGATGTTGATTAAACACATACGACCGTTGTTGCGAGCAATATGGTGGGCAGTTCTTCTCAATCAATATAGTCGGGAAATCGTCAAGATGATGAAATTTGTTATTACAAGGAAATGTCATTCAAGGATAAGATAGAACTATCTAATTCTTTTTATTGCTTGCTTGAAAAAAGACTTCAGACTACGGAAGGTGATTAATTTGAGCAAAGTCTTTTCTTTTAATGTGCTAATCCGAACTGCAAGTGGTGGTTGAGGGCTGTGAAATACTTAAGTTCTAAAAGATTCTTCATTAATGTTTATGGAAAGTATCACACATGTGGTTTGAAGCATATTATGAGCCATAATCCTCACGCCACGGCAAAGTTCCTCGATAAATATTCTCAAAATAGATTTTCTAATGGCAAAGGCCCTTCTACAAGTGATATGGCCAATCAACTCCTTACAGAATTAGGTGTTATGATCAGTTATTGGAAGATATATATGGCCAAGGGATTTTCAAGGATTTGGTTAGGGGGACACACGAGCATGGGTATGCAGTCCTCGATGCCTACCATTACATGCTTGAGTCCACGAATCTCAAAAGTAAGACGGTGTTGATGAAAATGGAAGGTTCAAGTACTTTTTGGTATCCTATGGTGCTTGGATTCTTGGTTTTCAACAGTTGAGAAAAGTCATAGCCATCGACGATACTTTCTTGATGAGCAAGTATGGAGGAGTTTTACTATCGGCGGTGGCACGGGATGCGGAAAGTCACATTTTTTCTGTCGCTTTTTGTGTAGTGACCAAAGAATTTGATATCTCGTATGGATATTTTTGCATAAATGTGTAGCTGTGTCAAATATACAGAAGAGTTGTGCATTATTTCAGATAGACATCCAAGTATTCCAAAGATGGGTTCAATTTTTTTACACTTCAACTCACTTTGGTTGTTGCATGAGGCATCTTGGAGAAAATATTCGAAACATTCTCAATGAAAGGGTCATGTCTCTTTTTTATAGAGAAACTAAAGCATATGTTATAGCTGAGTTTTTTTATCATTTCAGTCAAATAAGAGATACATCACCAAGGCAACACAACATCTCAAATGTGTCAGTTTCAAGAGATGGAGCCAGACATTTTGTCCAATAAATAGGTACATTGTTATAAATTTAATGTCTTGTTTGAGTTACAAGTTTGTAATATTGTATGATGTCATATTAAGTATTTTTTTGTATAGGTATAATATTATGACTTCAAATATAGTTGAATCAGCAAAATTTATTATTTGGCGTTGAAAGAGAATTTTCCATTATGGCGCTATTTGATAAATAAACGAAAAGTATGCCAAATTATTTTATGAAAGGCATATGCAGTTCGCGAACTCAAGAAACAGATTTGTTTTAGAAGCGTAAAAACAAATATCAACGGACATCAATTTGGGGAATATGTTATTTACTCATCACATAGTAGATTACAAGTTCAGTATTGATGGTCATGGTGATATTGTCATGGTCAATCTTCAAAGAAGATCTTGTGTATGTAGAGTTCTTGACTTGGACAGAATACCTTGTCCATATGCTATGGTAGGACTTCGAGCCCAATATGGTGCACATATGAAACTTAAATTTATGAGTGCTCATCTCTATATTATTCGGTGGAAAAATATATAATGGCATATAGAGAGAATATTAATCTAGTGCCTCTTGAAGAATCTTGAGTTGTTCCTGTAGAGATTTTAGGGAGAATAATACCTCCTTCGTATATTGACCCAAGCACTATCAAATCGGGAAGAAGGTGATATAAGAGAAGGCGTGGAGTCGGAGAATCATTTTCATCAAGAAAAAATAAGTGTTTCGTATGTAAGAAAGAGTGTTTTCTTCCAACAGATGGCACATCTATTGCAACAGATCTGCTGGAAGAACACAATACAGTTCTTGCCACTGGTTTGTGTTCTTGTAATAGATGACCAATTTGTTTCAATAGATGGTCCATCTGTTCGAAGAACTCAAAACTCTTGCTATTGCTACGAGATTCAAAATTGTGTCAAAAGCTCAAACCTACCTCCAACCCTCAACATACTAAGAAAAAGTAATAGACAGAATGAAAATTAAATAAGAAATAAAGTCAAAGTCAGACCAACATAGATTTTTTTCATTCATTACATACAAAAATATAAAACAAAATAAATCAAAACATACATTACATTAGGTTTAGGTAGATACGATATAAATCAAAAAAAAATACGCTAAAAGAAAAAATATAACCTAATTATTATTATTATTAATAATAATATTATTGTCAACCGGCCAATCGTCAACCGGCAGTAACAAGGCCCTCCTCTGCCTTTGAATCTCACAAACCATCCTTGCTCTCATGGCGCCCAACTTCTACTGGAGTTCATTAACCTGTATTTAAAGTTCCCGCATGGTGTCGCACAGAATTGCCATGTCCCAAACCGGATCAGCCATATCAAGTACACATATCCATTAACAAAAAACGTAAAACACTAAAGAAAAGAAAAGAGTCCAAATGTAATACAATGTATACTATCAACTGGTAGTTTTACAAAAAAAAAAAAAAAATATACCTCAACAGACGAAAAAGGAGTTTACTCTTTGAAGAGAAGTGGTTGAAGATGTAATGGTGTTTTTAGGAAAGACAAGATGCAAGAAATAAATAAAGTAGAGTAGACTGAACAAGTAAGGAGGGATCTTTTTATAGAGGAATGAATTTAAATATGTTAGGTAAAAAGTCACGACTGTTCACCTTCATTTTATTAATTACATGCCTCAATTAAATCAAACTGGTGACTTTTTAATTATTTAAATCAAACTGGTGAAAAGTCATGACTTATCAATTTCAATAACTATATTTTTTTAATAATAACCATTTTTATTGAGTTCTTCCAACAGATGGACCATCCGTTGGAAGAGCAATTTTGATTTCTTCTAATAGATGATTTATCAATTGCAACAGACAGAAATCTGATCAGTTGTTTAAATGTGTTAGACAAAAAGACAAGACTGTTCACCTCTTTTTAATAATTATATTTCTTAATTAATTTAAACTGGTGAATTTTTTATTATTTATATTAAAAACAAAAAAGGTGAAGTTATGACTTTTCACCTTTAACATTAGTTATTTAAAATAAATAACTATTTTTTACAGTTTTAAATTGTGTTTATCATTTATTTTCTTATTATTTATTTATGAACTATTTTTCTTTATTCAATAATCAAAAAGTCATGACATTTTACCTTTTCAATAGTCATTTTTTATTAATAACCATTTTTAGTCAGTTCTTTTAAAAGATGGACCATCTGTTGAAATAGATTGGTCATCTGTTGGAAGAACACAAACTAGTGGCAAAAATTGTATTGTGTTCTTCCAGTAGACTTGTTGCAACAGATGTGCTATCAGTTGGGAGAACACACTCAAGTAGCAAGGGTTTTGAGTTTTTTCATTATATTACTCATCTGTTGCAACAGATTGGTCATCTATTGGTTGAACACAATCTAGATTGATGAACTGTGTTGTGTTCTTCCAGCAAATATCTATCTATTATTACAGATGGATAATTTGCGGAAAATACTTATTGTAGTCTGTTGTATTTAGTTACTGCTACTTCTTTTTATTGATGCACAAGTTAATAAAAATATATTTTTTTATATAATAAATAATAACATTTACATTTCCAACAATGAGTTAAAATTATCAAAGTTCACAACAAACAACAACACAATTTTTCTACTACAACAATCATGGTGCATTACGATCTGGGCATGTAGTTCTTTTGTGGCTAGCTTTCTTACATACAGAGCACTTATTTTTTCTTGACGAGCATGTAGTCCAATAGATTTTCCATTTGATGCAACAGATGGGTCATCTGTTGGAAGAAATCAATCCAGTAGTAGCAAGGGTTTCTCTTAATCAGGTTTTTAGTTTTTGAGATTGTTGTTACCCTTCCCAGAAGATTAAGAAGAAAGGTTTTGAAGATGGTTACCTTTTGAGCCTCCGTAGTCTTGTACACTACTTCATGATGGGAACTAAAGATTAAACACTATTTGACATTGATGAGGTAGGAAGAATAAGGTGCATGCAAATGGATGGATCCACTTTCATGCATGGGAGTTATATATTACTAATCAGGTTATCGTGAAAGCAAACATAAAGTACAATAATTTTGTGAATGCAGTTTTTTACTGATTAGGCATTGATCATTCAAACAAGATCATGCATTTTACAGTTAAGTTTGATATGTGCAAATTGATAAGGCCAAACGGACCAAGAAGGTGACATCGATACTCTATTACAATTTAATGACGGTTTTGCTCATGTTTATACATCAAGTTTTGAGAAGGGATCAATATTTGATGGCAGTGTAAAGATTTAATATTGATTTGACTGGTTTTAATGGAGCAATGGAGTTTGAAAAGGCCTTTGAAGTCTCCCAGTGCATCAAATAAAAATGAAAAATCAATAGAAATTTCCCTGGTCCAAATTTATATGGATGGGTTGCTAGGGGAGATGATTATACAATAGAATATGTTGTAAGAGAATATCTGTGGGGGGGAAAGGGAATTATTGAAGACTATATCATCTCTGACCTTATTAAAAAAGAAACATAGGGTAGCAAGCAAGGAACTTCTAGCGTATCTGGCTAATGAAATTGACTTGAAAGATGAAAATTCTAAATGAGTTGCAAATATGAAAGTGTATCCAAAAATAAAATTTCGTCAGTGGTTGTTGAAAAGAAAATTTTTAAAGTGGACTAGAGTTGTACACTTTGCTAGGTAACTATGACTAGTTAGCGTGGCCTGAATGATCACATCCAAAAAAAGGAACAGAACTCCAAGGAAGTAACTTTGCAATCACCGAGGGTTGGAAAGATGTACAGTCAAGAATGAAACTTGCACCAAGAACTATTGAAGCTAAAATAAGGGATCAAGCCAAGGAGACAATTTTTGAAGTTTAACTTGCATCCCATGCCTTCTATTTGTGGTTCTAATCAAGTCAATAGTAGTGGAAATCAAAAGGTCTGAATTTAGGCAGAAATCCCATGCCCTTTTGTTTCCTCTAAAGTTGACGTGACCAGAACCACAAACAGAAGGCCTAGGATGCAGGTTTAACATCAAAAATTATCGTCTTAGCTTGATCCCTTATTTTAACTTCAGTAGTTCTTGGTGCAACTTTCATTCTTGACTGTACATATTTCCAACCCTCGGTGCTTGCAAATCTACTTTTTTGGAGTTCTGTTCTTTTCATTGGAGGTGATCATTCAGAGCACGCTAACTAGTCGTAGTTACCTAGCAAAGTGCACAGCTCCAGTCCACTTCACCATTTTTTTCAACAATGAGTGATGGATTTTCATTTTCGAATACACTTTCATTTTTGTAGCTCATTCAGTTTTTTTATTTTTATGTCAGTTTTATTGGCTAAATTCGCTTCACGTTCCTTGCTACCCTATGTTTCTTCTTTAATAAGGTCTAAGTTGATATAGTCTTTAGTATCTACCCTTTTCCTCACAGATATTCTCATAAGCACCTTCTGTTGTATAATCATTACCCCGAGTAACCCGGCCATATAAATTTGGACCAAAATAATAACTATATTAATTTCCATTCTTTTTTTTACAGTAGTGCGAGGCTTCGGAGGCCTTTCAAAAGTCCATTGAACCCTTAAAATCAGTCCATCACTATTAAATCTTTAAACTAAGACCAAAACTTGATCCCTTCTCCAAACTTGACACATAAACATTAGCAAAACTATCATTAAACCATAACAGGGTATCAAACTACCTACTAGGTCCCGTAGCCTTATCAGTTCAGACCTATCAGACTTAACTGTAAAATGCAATATCTTGTTTGAATGATCAATGCCTAATCTGTAAAAATCAACATTCACAAAATTACTATACTCTATGTGTGTTTTCACGATAACATAATTAGTAATACATACCTCTCACATATGAAGTAGTTCCATCTGCAAGGAGCTTATTCCTCCAAACTCATCTTTACTTTAGCCTTTTATGTTGGTCGGGAAAAAGTTAGTACTCTTTCACTTTCTTTTCTTCTGGGAGACATCTTTTATCTATAGATAAGAGAAAAACCAAAAATATTACAATTGATGTCTGTATAATTTTAAAAAAGGGTAACACAAAATATAATAAATACAACATATTACAACAATAAATCCAACAAATGATCCATCTGTTGCCATATATGACCATCATGTTGTAACAAATGGGTCATCTGTTGGAAGAAATCAAACCAGTTTTGCTATTGGTTTGATTTCTTCCAACAGGTGCTCCATCTATTACAATAGATGAGTTATATGTTGGAAGAGTTTTTTTTATTTATTCTGATAGTTGATTCATCAGTTGCAATAGATGGAAAATCTATTGAAAGACTTATTTTAATATCCTCCACCATATGTTCCACCTGTTACAACACCAACACCAAAAAAACCAACAACAACATCAATACTAAAGAAATAAAAAAAAAATAAACAGACAACACTGATACTGCTAACAAGGCTTTTAAAGTTCTCTCAATATTTGATCAATCTGTTACAACAGATAGGCCATCTGTTGGAAGAAAGCAATCCAGGTTTTGAGTTCTTCAAATAGATACCAATCTGTTGCAACAAATGAACCATCTGTTGGAATAACTCAAGGGTCATAACTTTTTTTGATTATTTAATAAAAACAACGGTTTGTTCATTTAAGACTTAAATGACATTTTTCTTCAATTTTCTCAATAAATAAGATATAGGGAATGGATAAATAAATTAAAACAACATATGTAAATAAATAATTCAAATAACCAATTTAAGAATATGATGTACACAATTTCAATTTACATCAAAGAAAACATGAAAAATTTGATGAAACGGGCAAGAAGAAGATGAGAAGACAGAATAATAGTAGAGAATGCAGATCTAATAGTGAACCATACCTACCATGTCAAAAGCAGAGGGATTAAAACACTAATTTAAAGCAAGAAAAGATATAGATTGGTTAAGAAGAGAAAGAAGAGAGATGAATTATTTTATGGTTGAAGGAGAGAAAATTTTAGAAATGGGTTTAGATATTTGTTAATTTATGATGGTGAAACGCTTTGAGGAGAAAGAGAATACGGACGATGACATTGGAAAGACAAGATAAGACAATAAAAGGAGGAGACTTTTGAGTTATCCAAAAAAATGTTTGATCTCCTTAGTATTTTTTCTTTTTTTTATTTTAGAGAAAAATTGCTTTGAAATAAAAATGATCTTAAAACAGATAAGTCATCTATTACGACAGATGTCTACATCTGTTTGAAAATTTCCAACAGATAAGTAATATGTTGCAACAAATGTCAATATCTATTTGATAATTTCCAACAAATCTGTCATCTATCGTAACAAATGGCAATATCTATGAGATAATTTCTATCAGATAAGTCATCTGCTGCAACATATGTCAATATCTATTTGATATTTTCCAACAGATAAGTAATCTATTGCAATAACATATATTTTAATAGATGTCTATAATTATTTGATACTTTTCAACAGATGTGTCAACGGTTGCAACAGGTTAGTCTTCTATTTATTCAAATTAAACTATTATTTAAAATATCTAAATTGATTTAGCTATAATTAATGATAAGTTGATAAGTTCAATTGCAATTTCAATTGATGTCCTTACAATTACATGATCAACTATTGTGTTCGTCCTGACCAGAGTAATCAATTGATCAATTTGAGTTCAAATAATTCATATCAAGCCATTATTTATAATATCTAAATTGATTTAGCTATAATTAAGGATGAGTTTATAAGTTAAACTACAATTTCAATTGATGTCATTGCAATTACAAAATCAACTATTGTGCTCGTTCCAACCAGAGTCATCAATTGATCAATTTGAGTTGAAATGATTCATATCAAGCCATTATTTAAAATATCAAAATTTATTTATCTATAATTAAGGATGAGTTGATAAGTTCAATTACAATTTCAATTAATGTCATTGCAATTACATGATCAACTATTTTGTTTGTCTTGACTAGAGTCATCAATTGATCAATTTGAGTTTAAATGATTCATATCAAGACATTATTTGTAATATTAAAATTAATTTAGCTAGAATTATGAGTGATTTCATAAGTTTAACTACAATTTCAATTGACCTCATTGCAATTACATGATCAACTATTGTGTTCGTCCTGACCAGAGTCATCAATTGATCAATTTGAGTTGAAATGATTCACATCAAGTTATTATTTGAAATATAAAAATTAATTTATCTATAATTAAGGATGAGTTGATAAGTTCAATTACAATTTTAATTAATGTCGTTGTAATTACATGATCAACTATTGTGTTCGTCCTGATCAGAGTCATCAATTGATCAATTTGAATTCAAATGATTCATATCAAGACACTGTTTGTAATATCTAAATTAATTTAGCTATAATTAAGAATGATTTCATAAGTTCAATTACAATTTCAATTGACGTTGTTGTAATTAAATGATCAACTATTGTGTTCGTCCTGACCAAAGTCATCAATTGATCAATTTGAGTTGAAATAATTCACATCAAGCCATTATTTGAAATATATAAATTTATTTATCTATAATTAAGTATGATTTCATAAATTTAACTACATTTTCAACTGATCTCATTGCAGTTACATGATCAACGATTATGTTCGTTCTGACCAGAGCCAATAATTGATCAATTTGAATTCAAATGATTCATATCAAGCCATTATTTGAAATATATAAATTTATTTAGCTATAATTAGATATAATTAAGTATGAGTTGATAAGTTTAATTACAATTTCAATTGATCTCATTGCAATTACATGATCAACTATTGTGTTCGTCCTGACCAGAGTCATCAATTGATCAATTTGAGTTGAAATAATTCATATCAAGTCATTATGTGTAATATCTAAATTGATTTAGCTATAATTAAGGATGATCTCATAAGTTCAACTACAATTTCAATTGATGTCACTGCAATTACATGATCAACTATTGTATTCGCCCTGACCAGAGTCATCAATAGATCAATTTGAGTTGAAATATTTCATATCAAGCCAGTATTTAAAATATCAAAATTGATTTATCTATAATTAAGGATGAGTTTATAAGTTCAATTACAATTTCAATTGATGTCGTTGTAATTACATGATCAACTATTGTGTTTGTCCTGACCAGAGTCATCAATTTATCAAATTGAATTGAAATGATTCATATCAAGCCATTATTTGAAATATCTAAATTGATTTAGCTAGAATTAAGTATGAGTTCATAATTTTAACTACAATTTCAATTGATCTCATTGTAGTTACATGATCAACTATTGGTAATGTATCGCAATAGATTCAACCTATTACAACAACTATTTCATCTGTTGGAAATGACCAAATAAATAATATTATATGTTGCAATAAATGATGTATCTGTTTGGTCATTTTCAACATATTATTCAACTCTTGTCATAGATGAGTAATATGTTGGAACAAATATTTTTATTTATTTTAATTAATATTAAATTATTATTAAGTTAATATTGAATTCATCAAAGTTTCAATTGAACTTAATAACTGAAAACTAATTTTAGTGAAATTAATTTTATTTATTATGAAATAGTTAAAATTTATCTCTTTTAAAAAATTAATTAAGATCAATTCAGACCAAATTAATATATTCAAAAGTTTTCATTCTTTTACAAAATACAAATCAACCCATATAAGTCATCCAGTTGTGGGAAAAATATTTTATTATTATAAATCTTGAGTTATCACTCTTCTCTTTCTCTCTCAACAATACAAATGATGTTGGGTGTATTTATGCACTCTAGTGTCACTATTCTAGTCTTTTAAGCCTTGTTTTGAGGATGATTCTAGGCTATATGAGTTGATAATTAGATAAATGTGAATACAAGTGTCAAAGGACGTGTTTATAATGGTTACAAGTGTTTTCCAACAAGTTTGTACTTAATAGAGTTTAATTAAGAAAATTAGTTCTTCTAGCTTGAGCTAGTCACTTGTCTAGTCTATCTTGATGGATTCTATTGGGTTCAACTTGTTCCTTATGGTTTTGATGTGTGATTATTAATGGAATAACTTATTGGTGATGGGTAAAGTTTAATTTGACTAAGTGTGGAAGCGGAACAACAATTGAAAGATCAACATGAACTAGCCTAGTCTAAGCTCTTGTATTGATTCATCGATATGGATATAGTGATGCTTGTACCTCTAATTTCAGTGAAAGCGTGCGATAAGCATGCGTTGCATGGTCTATTCCTATGGAATATAAGGTGCATCGCATGCTCCATTCTGTTGGAATTACAAACAATGACTACTCAACAGATTGATCATTCATTCACAACAGATCGATTTTCTTTCCATTTTTCGACCACATAGTTGTTATTTTTAATTTTTTTCTTGCTTGTATCCATCATTTTCTCTCTCTTCATAGGTAACAGAGTTCGAGAAGAGTTCTACATTTGTTATATTTTTAAAAAATTAGGACTTTTTAGTTAATAATGAAAAAGACTTTTAGTTGTATTATCTTTGAGAATGAATTAATAATTTTGAGTTTTGATGCTAAAAAATGTAGGAAGAACCTGAGAAAACTCTAATTTTTATTGCAGTATTATGTTGACTGTTGTGGTATTGTTAGATGGTGTATGTGGTGGTGTTGGTGGCTGTTGGTGGTGGTGTTTGTTTGTTTTATTTGATATTGGTTTTGTTATTTGTTTTGGTGGTATTGGTGGTGTTGGTGTTGGTGATGGTGTTGGTATTGGTGGTGT
>NC_061115.1:28750555-28770090 GCF_002878395.1 Capsicum annuum | reverse complement strand
GGGGGGGGTGTTGTATCACCCAATAAATTATACATCTGATGAAAATGTGGAAGACCTGATTCAATTTCATCCAACATATGACCATCCATTGCAAAATATAGGTAATCTATTGGAAGTTATCAAAACAAAACTGCTACCAATTTTGATAACTTCCAAGAGATGACCGGCCTATTGCAACTGGTGGAACATCTGTTGGAAGATATTAAAATAGGTCTTCAAACAGATTCTCCATCTGTTTCAACAGGTGTATCAGCTGTTGGAATAAAAAAAATAGCTCTTCTAACATATTAACCATCTGTTGCAGCAAATATATCTGATGTTGGAAGAATATATCAGTAGCAACACTATTTTGATTTCTTCTAGCAGAAGCCCATCTGTTACAACAAGTTATTAATTTGTTGCAACAGATGGGTCATCTGTTGGAATACTTGTTTGTAGTGTGTTGTGTTTATTGAATTTTATATTACATTTTTAAAAAAAAAATTATGCAGACATCAATTTTAATTTTTTTTTACTTTTCTCTTGTTTATAGGTAAAATATGTCTCTCAAAAGAAAAGAAAGTGAAAGTGGATCAACTTCTGACCAGCTAACAAAAAAGGCTATAGTACATATGGATTCGGAGGAGCTTCCTGGACAATCTATTTCAGAAAAAAGTAACGCTAAGAAAAGGTATAAAAACAAAATTGAGGAAAATGGTGAAGCTAAGGAAAATAATGTTGAGAGAGGTGGAGAAGGTTTTGTCGAGGATGGTGGGGAAAATAAAAGTTAGCAGGAAGAAAATGAAGATAAAGAAGAAGATGAGGAAATACAAAGTGAGGAAGAAGATGGATCTTCCAAGGAGAACGAGAAAGATGATGATAATGCATCATCAGTGGGAAGTGAATTAAGATCGAAAACCTAGCATGATCCTGTCAAAACTATTAGTATTGACAGGTTTCAAGTTGAGATGCAGATAGATAACCCTACAGATTTAACCGGTGATTTTGTAGTTAAATTTGTTATAGGAAAACATTTTGATGATTTTAGGAATATTATAAGAAAGGAAAAACTAAAGGATTTTTTTAGGTCCAGCTGCTTTGGATGCTTTCTTAACCTGCCTGAGGACAACAATGCCCGCTTCCAAATGAGCATGGTATATAGTCTTCTCAAGTGCAAGATCATGTACGTGGGTGATGATAAAGATTTGAAGGAAAGGGACAAAAAGAAGGATGAAATCTAGATTAACTATTGTGGCATGCTGGTTTGTTTTGGCATAAAGAAGTTTGCCATAATGACTGGCTTGAGATGCCATCAGCCAGAAGAACCTCTCATCAAGGAAAAACCCAGCAAAAAGTCCAAGATAACCAAGACATCCAAACCACCACCATCAAATAAAGGCAAGACATTGTCCAAGCGACCACCCACAAAAACCAACAAAGGCAACAAAAAAATATAAGGGTTGCTAGACATTGCTGGACATGGATACAAAGCCCAGACGCTGATAAAAGATCTCAAGAATAAAGACATACCAAAGAATTACAGGGATCAATTCTGCTTAGTTTTATTTGCCCATTTCATTATACTGGCAAGAGACTTCAACAAAGTCATAAAAGATGATTTGTTGGTGCTTGCTCAAGATTTGGATGAATTCAACATTTATACCTAAGGATATGACAGCTACAAGTTGACTATCAAATATTTATTGACAAAACTATCCCTCAAAGACAATCAGATTATACAGCTTTTCGTAGGCTTTCATGGTAAATTTAATTACTATTTGATTACTCTTGCATTAATTTATATTAAATAATTATTATGACTTTTTTTGTTTGCTTCCTATTTATATTTTTTAGGTTTAGGAATTTGAAGTCATTTTTCACCTTCGAAAGAAGGTCAAGGATTACCTGGATGAGGTTTCTTATCTAAGGATCCTTAGGTGGTTGGCTGAAAGAGCAACACAAAAATTAAAGAGGTTGATCTCTTTAACCCTCCGGATGATGCAGTAAGTCTTCTTTCAAGTACAATAATTTGACTCAAAGGAAGATATTAAAACAGATAGGACATCTGTTGCAACAGATGAAATATCTGTTATAATTTGTCTTAACAGATTATTCTTCTACAGCAATAGTCAACAGATGGGTAATCTGTTACTACAGATGAGTCATCTTTTACAACAGATTACTCATCTGCTGTAACTTATGCAACAGATGGGTAATCTGATGCAACAAATGGTTAAATTGTTGCAAAAGATGAACCATCTATTGTAACAAAAAGATCATTTTTTGCATAAGTTGTCTATGTTAGCATATTACCCAACTGACTGTAAATTAATGTTTGGTTTAAACGTATCTACTTTTATTTATAAGTTGTGCATCCATGGATTGTACCTGCTTAACAAGAGTTGGGGATAAATTCTTTTATTAATCTAGGTCTCATTTATACAATGGAAGACCCAATGGAGGATTTAATAAAGAAGAAATTGGCTGGAACAATGGCCATAAGAAGAGCAGTTAGGCAAGCTCAGCGTCATGTTGAGGCTCTTCATGACCAACCTATTGTAACGGATTTGGTTGTTATTTGTGGGGGTCTTGCTGGTGGAAATATTGATGTTGGTGGCAGCCATGTGGATGAGCATGTTACGGGTGCTCAAGCAAAAAATAAATATGTCTGAAATGAAAATTAACCTTCTAGCAGATGATGATTTCCCAGTCACCCCTTTCAGTGGCCAATCTCACCCTTCCTCAAGCTCATGTTCTCTTTGCAAATGCAAAAATTGCTTGGGCAGACAAAATGAGTTGTTTAATAAAAATAGATGATCTAATTGATGTCTTCAATGAATTGAAATCCAAGAGGGGTGTTATACCATCTAAAAAGGTGAGAGAGCCATACACTCCTACATAGGAGGTTAGGAAGAAGAAAAAATTAATTGGATGTATACTCTCAAATAGGAAATCACGAAAAAATGCAAATCCTCCTCCATCAAATGTTGATAAAGTTCAGGTACCATTGAGGAAGGTGGACATATACACAACCATTGACACTAACAGGCTATTGACTCTGAGAAACCACAAGAATTCCAAGAAACCTGCAACGTGTTTCATGATAAATCTACTTTCCTCCGAAGAATTCAAGATGATGACAAATATGTATGAGTGGTACGAGGACAGGGTAAGTTTTTACTTTTAATAACCTAACCTTCTAAGTCAACTTTTTTAACAGATTACCTGTCTGCTGCATAAATTGCAGTAGATTGGATAATCTGTTAACACAGGTTCAGAGAAGCGATGATTCATCTATTGCAATAAGTGGTCCATCTGTTGCATAAGTCGCAAAATATGGCTAATCTGTTCATAGATTCAGAGAACCTATGCAACAGGTCGACTATCTGTTGCAACATATTACCCATCTTCTTCAACAGATGGGCAATCCATTTCATCATTTCGGTTTTTAAAAAAAAATTACTAACCTATTTAAAAATTATCTTCTTATATAACAGCATGTTGATGAAATTCTCTGCCTCATAAGGGCAAGACACCTCATGTACAGCAAAGCATATGATCCTTCCAATAGGATAATGGACCTCAATTTCTACAATTACTTCAAGAGTAGGTATGAAATAATTTGTACCAAAGCGAACCCTTCCGGTGGCCTAGATCTTGAGACGTTAATTTCACAGTTCAAATGGGATCAAAATATGATTAACTATGTTAGAGGAAAGAAGTCATTTCCATACAACATGAGTTGGATCGAGGCAAAAAGAATTCTTGTAGTCATGAACATGGGAAAAAAATATTATGGGACTCTAGAGATTCTCCTCTATAAGGGAAACATTAATGCCTATGACTGCAACTTACCATGCTTTGAGGACCATGAGTTTTTCCCCATGGTACAGCCAGTATTGGAGTTGATGTTGACACCTAATTTTTGTCCTCCACAACTATATTTAATTTTGAGTTTCTTCAATTTTAAATAAAATTATAATATTTATTTTATTCGAATAAAAGCTTTTCAAAGTATTTATATGGATAATTTTTCATTTGAAGTAGCAATTATATATTATCGTATTTAAATATACAAAATTATATAATTTTTCTTACTTAACTATTTAGTTTACGTAATATCGAATTTTAATCAAGGCTTATCTTGAAAATAAATTCAAATGATTAAAATCTTGATTTAAATATAATTTATTTTTGAAAATAATTTATTTGGAAAAATCTTTATTTGATTTTTATTAAATCAAGAAGCTCGGGATTAAATGAGGTATTAATTCATATCGAATTTTAATTGAATTTAGTCAATTTATTAAATTTGATCATAACTGAAATCAAATCGACCAAAATTACAATGCAATTGGCCAATTGATTTTTCATTTGATCGAAAATTAAATAAAAGTGGTTACCTCCTAAACTAATTGGAGTTATTATTTAAATAACCTCAGAAAGTACATAATCTACCCAAAATTTGACCCATATTACTAAATAGAAAAATAGGAAAAATCACATGAATATACAATTTAAGCATCAATATTACAAAAACTATCACTATTATTTTTTATTTACAAAAGGTAGTTTTTATTTACAAAATCTATCATCCACTATAAAAACAGTTTTTTGAGTTTTTAAAATTGCTTGCTATTCGGAAATTATGGAAAAAAACTTTCTTGTTATTCGCACTAATAATTCACTCCGGATTCTTCAATTTAATCTTCCAATTTCCTATATATTTCTCTTTCCAACTTCCAAAATATATTCTTTGGCCATTGCCATCTGTGTTGTTGAGCAGTGAATGAGTGATGCAGATATCAAAAAAGGCAAGGTATCCGTTACTGTTTTTTCTCCTCGCCTTTCACGCTCTCATTGTCTTTTTCTACATCTTCTCTTCCTCCTATTACTTCCCCCATTCCACTAGCCACGTTATCTCTTCCTCCTCCCGAAACCTCAACTCCGTTCCCGGTTACTCCTTCATAAATTCACTCAAAAAATATTATGGTGTTTGAACTTTATAGAGATTGGTGTATTAACGGTTTAATGGTGTTTGAAATAGTTAGAAATTGGTGAATCAATAATTTTATGGGGAGTGAATATGATTTTCGATGGAGATTTTGAATTTTTTTTGAATGTTTATTTCTACTGATTGTTCTTGTACTTATGCGGTGTTGGAAAGAAAGAGTATTGAAAATAAATAGGTCAATCATATTAGATCGTCGGGTAGTCTCGATGAGTTTAGAGAATTGTCCGATGACATCAAGGGGGCAGGATATCAATAATTTAATGGTGCATGAATTGTATAGAAATTAGTGTATTTATAATTTTATGGTGCATGAATTATATAAAAATTGGTGTATTTATAATTTTATGGTGCATGAATTGTATAGAAATTGGTGTATCTATAATTTTATGGTGCATGAATTGTATAGAAATTGGTGATCTATAATTTTATGGTGCATGAATTGTATAGAAATTGATGTATGAATTATATAAAAATTGGTGTATCACTAGCTTTATGGTGTCTGAATTGTATTGAAATTGGTGTATCAACTGCTTTATGGTGTCTGAATTGTATAAAAATTGGTATATCAATAATTTTATTATTTTTGAAATAGTTAGAAATTGATATATTAATAATTTTATGGTGTCTAAATTATATAGAAATTGGTATATCATCAATTTTATTTTAAGGTGTCTTAGAAATTGGTGTATCAATAATTTTATAGTGTTTGAACTCTTAAGAAATAGGTGTATCAATAATAATAATAATTTTATAGTATCTGAAATATATAGAAATTGGTGTATCAATAATTTTATGGTGTCTAAAATGTATAGAAATTGATCTATTTTTATAATGTATGATCGATATAGAAAGAAGTTTATTAATAATTTTATGGGTTATTAATAAATTTATGGTCTATGAAATTTGTATAAGATGTGGTTTGAATCAATCGGAGAATTTACTACCATTAATGATGTTTTTCTTAGAAGTAATAAAAATCAATGTTCATTGAATTAAATAAATTAAATATAAAAACATCAAAAAATATCAAATAAATGTATTGTTTTTTCCATTATCTCATTTACTATTTTTTAAAAGAAAATTTAGTTGAAAAATAAAGTAGAAGAATTTATAAGATAAAACGTCAATCATTAAATTGTCTCCTTAAATCATGCTATTACAAATGGGTAACTATATACTCTTTCTGTGTTAACTAGTAACACACACGAGAAAATTAAAAAAATAAAATAAAAAAGAGGTAAATAATTAATAATAAGAAGAAGAAATAGAAAAGAGCAAACAAAAATAAACCAAATAGAAAAGAGAGGGAAAGAATAAGAAGAAGAAATTTGTGAATGATAGAACACGCTCCTCTTTTTGGTTCCAAATTTCATGTTCTTTCGTGTACGTTTGTTAATTTTATATTAGTAATTTTAAATTTTTTTCCAAAATAATTTTATTTTTAAAAAAGAAATGGAATTGGTTATGGAATTGAAAATATATTAGGAGAAATTATAGGAAAGAAGACCAATTATTCTTTATCCAATTTTGATACTTTTAATTGTTTTTTTTTTTATTTTTACCTTATTTGATAAGTTTTGTTATTTTTTTAGTGGTATATTTGAAAATTTGAAACTAGTGGTAGATTTTATAATATAGACTCTAAAATTGTAGACTTACGTGATTTGCCCAACTAAATATCACCACATCAGCCCAAAAACTGTCCTCCAGCCCAAACCCAATTCTGCTGACCCACTCCCCAAACGGCCTAATCCTTCAATCCCTTCCCCTTATCAGCAATGTACTACTTGTACAACAACACACAACGCAAAACTCGACCCGATACGTGTACAAAACCAAACAACGTACAACAATCGACCAACAACGTACAACAATCGACCAACAACATCAACACACAAAAAACATACAACGGTCCAAACCAACAGCAACAATGCTCAATGACAATAGCAACTTCAACGGCAAAACAACACCAAATGCGTTCAATAGTAACGACAAACAACAACTGCAGCAACAGTCCAGCAAGAATGGTCTACTTTTGTACCAACCTTATCTTCAAATATCAAATTTTGAAACCCATTTTTGAAATTCCTCAAATACCCCTCTGTAAATCAGTTCAAAAATCTCCTATAAATACCTGTTAGAAAAGATGGGCACACAATCAAAGAGCCAGACGGGGTAGCAGCGGAAAATACCCAAGACTAAACTTTTCCTTTCAACTTGAACCAAGAGGAGATAAGAAAACCAGGAAAAATAAAGTAATATGATAGAAAATGAATTACCACACAAATGCGATAGGGCAACAATAAAGGCAATCACATAAGACACCAAATTTACGTGGAAAACCCTTCGGTGTGAAGAATAAAAAACCACGGGACCAAACCTCCACTATAATCACCAAAGAGTTACAATATTGTCCTCCAAAATGGCCACAAAACAAGTGTCAAACAACAAGAAACAATACATAAACCACAGCACCAAACACTAGAGAAATAAAGGAGTGAAAGCATAAAAAATGCAGCTACTATTCGGGAATAAAGAACAGGAGCTACAGACTACCAAATCAAGATCCATCAGTTCCTAATCAAATATTTATATGAGAGGAACAAGCAGTCCAAAAATCAACTCAATCGGACAAGAAACGAAGTGGGAATCGCAATTTGAAGTTGACAGCTATGGCTGAAATTTAGGTGCGAAAATCAGCTTTGTTTTTCTCTCTTTGGCTGCTGAAAACTCTCTTTTTGTGATGGTGAATAAGACCTAAAAAGATCAATATATATGCCCCATAGTAATGGGCCTATCGGCAAAAATGGGTTGGTTCAAATTGGGCTTCATTTTATCCAAATAGGAAGGGACAAAGGCCCATGACCCAATAATTCTCCCCCTCTCGACTATGTGGGGGAGATCGTCATCCCGGCGATCATGCAACAATCTTCAAACTTCCCTTTTGGCAAAGATTTAGTCATCATGTCGGAACCATCATCATTCGTATGAATCATCTCAAGTTCAAGAAACTTAGAATCCAACACATCCCGAATCAAATGGTATCTCATATCAATGTGTTTAGACCGACCATGAAATGTAGAATTCTTACCAAGATGTATGGAAATTTGACTGTCGCAGTGAAGTACATACCTCTCTTGAGCACAACCAAGTTCCCCTAAGAATCTCTTCATCCAAATCAATTCTTTACAAGCTTCAACGACAGCAATAAGCTCAACTTCTGTAGTAGATAAAGCAACATATTTTTGCAACCTAGATTGCCAAGACGCAGCTCCCCCCTATAAAAGTAATCAAATACCCTGAAGTAGACTTGCGAGTATCAACATCACCGACCATATCTGAATCAATGTAACCACAAAGAATAGGCTTTCTTGTACAAAAACACAAACTTAGACTAGAAGTGCCACAAAGATAGCTCATAATACACTTCACAGATATCTCATAAACTGTCCACCAGCCCAAACCCAATTCTGCTGACCTACTCCCCAAACAGCCCAATCCTTCAATCCCTTCCCCTTAACAGCAATGTACTACTTGGTACAACAACACACAATGTAAAACTCGACCCGATACGGTACAAAACTAAACAACGTACAACAATCGACCAACAACATCAACACACGAAAAACATACAACGGTCAAAACCAACAACAACAATGTTCAACGACCACAACAACTTCAACGGCAAAACAACACCAAAGGTGTTCAATAGTAACGACAAACAACAGCTGCAGCAACAGTTCAGCAAGAACGGTCTATTTTTATACCAACCTTATCTTCAAATATCAAATTTTGAAATTCCTCAAATACCCCTTTGTTCATACAAAATCAGTCCCAAAATCTCCTATAAATACCCAGTAAAGAACAAGAGTTAAAGGGTGATTCTTGGGGGGAAACTTAGAGATTCTGGAGAAGCATTCCTCTAACCGAGAAATCCTTTGAATTCATTTAAATTCCAGAAATTCTGATTTTGAATTCATCTTTGTCATCTCGTCGTCCTGGTTCGTGCGTCTAAAAATGTAATACTCCCCCTATTCTCATCTTAATTACTCTTTGTTTATTTGATTTTATTTGAATTTGGCTTGTTAGTTTGAATATGATTTGGTCGGATTAGCTTTCTGGGGTGTTGGTTTGATTGCTGGAATGGCATGGTAAGGATCTAAATGTGAATCCCGTGCCAAGTCTGTTAACTAAAGATTGTCGTTGCGATCCTTTGTTAGTAAGCGATGTTTTCCTGTTAGCCCGGTGTTATCTCTTTGTTTGCTTGAGCATGCTTTTTCTTCGTCTTCTTACAGAGATGGCAATCAGAACAACCATTTGGTTTTGTAGATGGTGTTGTTTTGAGTCGTAATCCAGCCCCTGTATGGTCGTCCAGATCATGTCGGGTTACGAAGCTATTAGTTTCTCCCAAGAACGTCAAGTTTAGTTTATCTACTCTCTAATTTCTTCTTAAAAAGCTAAGTTTTGCTTTCTTTACTTGATCATGTTGATCAACTCTTGGTTGTATTACAGAGACATATAGTAAATATTGAGCATACTGCAAGATCATGCTTTCCTGAGTAGGTGTTAATTAGCTTGCATATTGATATACAAATCATTTTGCGGGTACATGATTGACTATGAGATGGATTGATTTTAGCTTTATTCAAGGCTTTGTTACTTATTATAAAAATTAGTATTAGGACTTGCCCATGTCTTTGGAATTCATGTGGTTAAATAGAAGAGAAACTGGAATAGGCATCTTGTGTGAAAAATTAACTTCTCTTCCAAGCTCGGGTTCTTCTCTGTGCACTCGTCCTCGCCCTTGCCTTCTCACTTAACTTTAGACCTTCGAATCTTTAAAGTGTTTTCCCGTTGAATATTTAAAATCAAGAATAATGACGAACTATCTCTATTTGGTTTCAATATGCGTATTTGAGTATATTTGTGATTCAAGCTTGTTCTTCTTTCTCTTTCTATAGATGAATCTGCCTCACCGAGTCCACAGGACGACAATCCTTGCATCCCTTCGGTCACAACCCATTCTTTGAAGTCAAAAATGGATTAATGTGCAAAAACAACTGCTGGTATACACTGATATATGTCATATATACGGGATGTACAGGTCAAAAGTAGCTGGTATATGCTCATATATGATGTGTACTGAAAATTAGGAGCAAGTGCATAGATTTGTAGACATGGATACATAGCATATATACAATAAAACGCAGGAAAAAATAAGGCTGATATACATGTGGCATACATGCTGAAAAATGGACCCAGAGTCCATTAAGAATGCAGTCCAAGGCTGGAAAGACCAAAAAATGGGCCAAAAGCCCAATCCAAACTTTTATTTCTATTTATTTCCTTTGTAATTCATTGTTGATATCTATGATCTAACTTTAACTAAGAGAAAATATATCGAATCACCCCTAAACTTGTAGCCAAAACTTACTTTAAACCCTAAATTAATCGGGTAATTATTTACCCCCCCCCCCTTTAACAACCTTTCAAGTGAATTAAATTCACCCCTTATGACTGACGTGGCAGAAAGAAAAAAGATAAGCGAGTGAATTTTTTTTTTTCCAAAAAGGGCTCACTTTATTATTATTATTATTATTATTATTATTATTATTATTATATATATATATATATATATATATATAAAATTAAAAAAAATCAAGAACCCAACTTCATCTTCTTCTTCAATATCCGCCCCCGTTCCCATCACCCCCTCCTGACCCCCACCCCCACCTCCAAAACTACAAGCCACGAATTTCTCCTCCAACAATGTCTTCTCCATAATAAAATATATTTTACAAATGGAAGGAACAACAACAAAACCCCCACAACAAATCTCCAAAATGTTTCACAAATTCGCCAACTTTGTCAAAACCAACAACTTCGAACTCTTCGCCGACGTCAACAAAGACAACTCCAACACTGACAACAACAACACTGATGATGTCTTCACTCTCCTTAACTCCATCGAAGAATTTATCCTGGACCAAAAAGTCATTATAATCAAACCCAATTTCTGCAAATTCCTTCAATTAATCAACAGCACCCATTTCATTAAATCCCTTATTTCGTCCCTCTTCGGTGTTATTTCTTCATTTGAAGCTTCATATCTTAACTTACAAACAGTTCATGTTCCATTTGATGAAAATGCCCTTGCATTGGCTACGGTCAGAATTGGAATTTCGGGTTCAGGAGCATCCGAGCAAGCTTAAAGTTTTGGAGACTATGGTAAATCAGTTTTTATTGGAAATTGGAGAAAATTCTTGTGCTTATCGAAAATTCATCAAATTTGACGAATTCGATTTCGTATAACTTTTCATAATTTTAACTTTTCATAATTGATAAGACACTTTTCACATGACATTTTCTTAATATTTTTCAAAGATGTTATTGGCCTTTTTTATAACAACAACAACAATAATAATAATAATAATAATAATTATGTAACTCATTTTTTATGAAACACAAACTTATTTCCTTCTCAAATCCAAATGTGCAACCTAGTTTAGGTAGGTTTCTTTTTAATTCAAGTAGAATATTTCATAATTTTCTAGAAATAATTATGAATTAAGTGGAATATTTCTCAATTAGAATATTCCTTGATTTTTTTCAAATTCTAACTTTTTGTGATTAATTTTAAAATAAGTAAAAATATTTCTCTAGAAGATTTTGAAGAATTAATCATAAATTAGGAAAAATATTTTATAATCTTTTTTTCTCAAAATAAATATTGGATTAAGTGAAACATGTTGTAGATTTTTCTAACTCAAATAGACTATTTTTCGTTTAAATAAACAAATGTCAATTTTTAAACACGTAAACAAAATAATTTTATAAAAGCAATCTTCTTGCAAAGTTAGTCACCCTTTTCCTAAGTTAGTCAAAAATGATCTTTTGGTGAACCTTTTTTTTAAAACGGACGTTCCTAAGTGCCATAAAAACCTTCTTAGGGCGTTAATTGAACCCTTACTCAGTTTCTCTAATTTCAAAGATTTATTTCTGTGTTTAAATCTTTGAAGTCTCTTTAAGTTTCCTTGATATTTTTTATAAAAATCAAGTGGGGACTCTATGAATTCTTTAAAAAAATATTTTGAAATTTTCTTGAATTTTTGAAATAGTTCGAAAAGGTCGAAACCATTTTCTTTTAAGTAAAATTTGAAAAAGGATAAAAAAAGTTGATCCCCAAATTGTTGGAGCAAAGTGACTCAATGAATGAAAACTTGCCAGAGGAAGTGTTCAAAAAAAGATGGACTTTTGAAGGTCGAAAAAAGAACATTGACAAAAATAAAATCGATTCCGCGTGCAGGTCATACTCGCTTGAATATATTGAATGTTTGCTAACTAGCACCGAAATCTCATTACCAAGGTCCTTTCTGAGTGACAACATTGTGGCAAGGATGCAAGAGGTCTGGGCTGCTGGGATCCTATATGAAAATTTGAAGTCTATGTTTAAAAAATAAAATGTAAAAAAATGATGACAATTTTTATTCTAAGTTTTTAACTTAATTGTATATTGTTTAAGTAATGTCAATTTTTTTTATTTTTTATGATTGATGACAATTGTATGGTTTCATTAAATTTGTAAACTTATGAACTAATACAAAAAATAATGCAATAGATGATGGATCTATTGCAACAAGTCACATCTGTTGTAAATTATCAAACAGGTCTTCCTACTTGTTTGAATTATTCCAACAGATAGACTATCTGTTGCAACAGATGGTTCATCTGGTTTAGTAGTAATATTGTTTTAGTTTGCTCCAGCAGATGAACCATTTGTTGCAATAGATAGTCCATCTATTGGAACAATTCAAACTTGTAGAAAGACATATTTGATAATTTTCAACACGTGTGACATTTGGTGCAACAAATCAATTGATTGTTGTAATATTTGAATCTACAATTCAATTTTAATTAATAAGTTCAAATCTAAGAATAAAATAAAATTCATAGACAAAACAAAATAAATCGAAGTCTTTACAAATTACATTAAATTAAATAAATCAATAAATAAATGAAATGCAAAAAAAATGTTATGGGTACAGATGATAGATATCTACAATAGCCAACAATTTCTAAGGAAATATTATTACTCTGACTCAAGCTATAAAGATCTACTCAATATTAACAAGTTGCTCTTCATCCGGTGCTATGAAATTTGACTTTGATCGTCGTGAATCTTTAATGTCGCTTGTGTACGATTTTTGAGCCTTTGATTCTCCATATTTTCATAAAAGAGTAGCATATATTTTATGGAATAATCCGGCAACTAGTCCATCATTTGAAACTTGTAATCCATCGCTCAAATACTCGACGTAAGCGGTACCAAAAAGATTGCAATCCTTGTTTGTAAAAATTAGATAATTCATATCTTGCAATTAATTTAAGAGTTGTGATATTTATGAAATGAAACTAAATCATTATACTTAGAGGCTACCACTGGATTGTTGAGCAATTTTTTTTAACATTTTCTACATCAAATGGATTAACCATTTTATCCCCTTATGCTTCAATCATTGACTAATCAGTATGAATCTTTTGGTCCAAAAAGCCACTTATATCAAGGTAAGTAGGCAATATTTTGGCCAACTTTTGTATCTCAGACAACGGCTCAGAATGTCTCCTTCGCGATATTGAGTCATAAACTCGGATGTGCCTCTCATTTAGAAGAACGACAACCAACACCCAACGAAACTCATCACCATAATTGATTGGGATGTACACTTCGTCGATCAAGTGCCAAGATAAGCCAGCTGGAATGCTAAAACCTTTGATGATGTTGATTAAATATTCCTCATTTCAAGGAATTTCCAATTGTTATTGACAAAGATTGTAGGCCTTACTGATGTAAACTTTGAACAAATAGTTTCCTGTTGTGTATCTATATTGTTGTTGTATTTACAACTTGACCTTCTTTCGGAGATAGTAAAAAATGACATCGATGTGTTGCACATTTCAGATTACGTAATAATAAAATTAATAAATAGACACAATTAAATATAGTGTTAATAGAAAGATATATATATATTATATCGTTGTTGTGTTTTCAACTTGACCTTCTTTCAGAGGTAGTAAAAAATGGCATCGATGTGCTGCACATTTCAAATTACGTAACAATAAAATTAATAAATAGACACAATTAAATATAGTGTTAATATATATATATATATGACATTTAAACCTCATTATTCCAGCAAGTTTGGGATTGTGACATCAAATAGAAACAATTCTTTCTTTGGGGATGTGCAACAACAAAGTCGAACATATCAAAATCAAGACCCCATTGGTTCACTTTATAGTGTTGGTCTTTTCTGCATGATTTATATTTGTTAATGTCGTGTTTTAACAACAAGAATTGTATAATTGAAAATGATTTATGTACCTGTTGGCATGAAGCTTCTTTAACAGTCCATCACAATCCATTCGAAATAGTCGATGAACAACTTTGTTAGTTTTTTAGGAGCCTCGTCCTAGATGTTGAACCCTTCAAATGAACAATTCTTCCATTCTTCCGGACTAACAGGCTTCACTTTTTCTTCTTCTTTGGAAGCAGATGATGGATTATCAATTGTGGTATGCCGTTCAACAGTAGCTTCTATTGTGACATCCGCTTGGAAAGTCAGAATTGTCAGTACTAATCACAGAGATACAAAAAATTGAAAAAAGACAACTCAACAGTTGGAGGAAATCAAATAGGTCTTCCTACTATTTTAATTATCCCAATAGATGACCTATATTTTACAACAGATGACTCATTTGTTGGAACAAACTAAAACAGTAGGAACCCTTGATGTAATTTGTCCCAATAGATGACCCATCTATTACAACATATAGGTCATCTGTTGGGATGAATTAAAACAGAAGAAAAAACTGAATGAAAATTTTCAACAAATGACCCATCTATTGAAACAAACGACTCATCTGTTGGAACAAATTAAAACAGTTGAGAAGTCTTGATGTAATTTGTCCCAACAGATGACCCATTTATTTCTTCTCCTCTTAGCACCATTAATTTCTAATGGAGTGTATGAATATGAAATCCTCTTTGATGGAATGACACTCCTCTTAGATCTCAATTTCTTTACAGAAGTAGTTAATGCACTAATAAAATTAATCACTTCATCATGTTTCGCCTAGCAGTTTTGATATTTGTATGCAGAACATTCGCTAGGAGGGAAAAAATCTGTAAAACCAATATGATCATAATCATAATGGTTTGTTGTTTCAAAAACTGCAAGAGGAGCATCATTAGCCCCAATAGCAGCACCACTACCACTACCACTACCACCACCAACTCCATCACCATTAACACCATCAATAACAAAAAGCCCACCATCCAAAATTATTTTTCTTGTGATGGTTGTTGCTCCAAGTAATTTCTTTTTTATTCTGTCAATGAGCTTAAGGTTCTATAAAGTTTGCACAGATCGTAAATTAAGAAAAAATGATATCTTCAACTCTCGATTGGTCGAAACAAGCCACGGATACGCAATCTAAAATAAGTCAGTACATATATTAGAGTGATGACTAAATCATTTTAAAAAATTATTAATTAAAATAAAAACTTAATTAGAATTAGACTTATTTTTTCCTTCAGGGGATTAAAGAGATCAAGAAATTTTGTCTTTTTATCAGTTTTGACCGACAACAATCTCAGAATTCTTGGATATGAAACTTTTTTCTAGTAGTTCACTTGTTGTCTCAAACAAGAAATAGCTTCAAATGCCCAAGCCTATAAAATAATGTCAATAAATCAAAAGCATTATTCAATAAAAAATAAATGAATCATTTCAAAAGAAATATTTATCATGGAAAGCCATATAAGTTGACTGTCTTTGGTGTTAATGGAGTCAACAAATATTTGACTGTCATTTTGAAGCTTTTATAACCCCAAGGATAGCTGTTAAATGCCTCGAGATCCTCAAAGAACTTTATTAAACCAAGTGGTATGTTGTTGTTAACATCTCTCGCCCAAAGAATACTATGTACAAACCAAACCAAGCACAATGACTGTTTGTACTTCTTTGACAGTCTTTCACCTTTCAACGCTTCTATCAATTTTTTTGTTTTTGAAGCTTGGACCAATAATTCATCACCATCACTTGACTTGTCTTTGCCTTTTTTTGGTGTATGGGGTACTTTTTTGGGTTAGAATAAGTATAGGTTGAGAAGGGGGATAACATTTTAATTCAGTAACTATGGCAAACTCTTTCCAACAAAAACAAATAGGCAAGCCACAGTAATTTATCCATACCTCATCCATTTTATCCTTATTTTCATAAATAAACCTACGCTTAAGAAGATCATATATCTTGGCCATGTGAAAACGAGCATTATTGTCCTCCAACAAACTAAGATATTGCCCAAAGCGGTTGTCTCTGAAATAAGAATCCAAGTTTTGGACTCGAAGTATTTTTCTGAAGGTATCAAAAGATTTTTTTCATGGCTGACTTAACCACGAAATCACCAGTTAAATCTATAGCACCATCGCAGTGTATTCTCATAGGATAACTATCAATGTTGAAAGTTTTGACTAACTTTTCTGTGGAAGAGCTATTAGCATTTGAATTATCTCTTTTGAAACATTCTTCATCCCCATGTTCATTATCTTTTGCTTCTAATTGAGATATTACTTGTAAAGCAAGCTTATATAGTGGTGGATATTGTCTAGCTGCTTCACTTATTTCATTACTTGGACTTGATTTATTTATTTTTTCATTTGAGAGTCATACTATCTAAGATGAACATGAAAATAAAAATGATTATAATTGCTTAATGCATCATTAAAAAGGATAACAGTAAATCTAACAAGTACAACATAGTAAAATAACAGTTTCAATAGATCACTCGTCTGTTATAACAGGTGAGTTATCTGTTGCAACATATAACTAACCTGTTGTAACGGATGAATAATCTAATGAAAATAATAAATACAGTTTTAATGTTGTTCTGACTTCTTCCAACAGATCATTCATCTGTTGAAACAGATGAGTGATCTGTTGAAACTGTTATCAGCTATCAATTATTTAGATTTTTTCCAACAGAAGGGTCATCTGTCGCAACAGGTGAATAGTGTGTTGGAAGAAATCAAAGTGTTAGACATGTCGTCCCGTTGGAATAGTTAATAGGATTTCATCCAATAGATGGCTCATCTACTGCATCAGATGGTTTATCTGTTTCAAAAAAAATAAACCAGTAGCTAGATTTTGTTCCATAGAACAACAACAATATCACCATTTAATATCAAATACCATATTTTTACCAAGAACAACAACAAATCAAACCAGCAAAACCAACACACACACACCAAGAACATCAACAGTGACCAAAAATACCAACATTGTTATTTTATTTGTACAAACACAAACAAAAAAATTAAACTTCAAAAAATACAACAAATCGAATCAACAATTCAACAACAAGAACTACAATAACAACAAAAATATATTTTATACGGAAAGAGAAGAGAAGAAATACCAGAAACCAGGGTTTTCTTCAGTCCCTATTTCAAATTTATGCGATAAATATTAAAATTGTTAACCAATACTAGAAGATTTGGCTCAAGTTCCTCTTTTTCTTCATAACTAAAAAACTCAATTTTTTACCTATGAAAGAAGAAATGGAACGATAAAGAACTCGAAGTTGTTATCGTTGGAGAGCAATGTTGTCACATCGATTGGCAGTTGAAAGTTAAAAAGGAACTCGAAGCCCAATTATTTATCGTCGGAAGTTGAAGTCATCGAGAATTGAAGGGAGAAATTTGCAGAACTGTTGGTTGGGAGAAGTTTGAGAGAAACTATCAAGAGAGAGAGACGGTTGATTTGGAGAGGGGAGGGGTGTGGTTGATTTGTATTTTTAAAAAGATTAGAAAGTTTTGAAAATATTAATCAAGTCTACAATTAACTTAATCAAGTTTTCTAATTATGTTTGACCTTTTAAGTTGGTCAGTGTCAGCAATACCACATTCAAGACTTGACACATTTCCTTCAATTTTCTCTAGTTAGTTAATCAAGATTAATCAAATATAATCACCTATTGATTGAAAATATATTTGAACTAGTAAAATGATCCGCGCTTCGCGCGATTATGAAAAAAGGTAAAATATCAATAATATTATTAAATATAATTTATATAATTTAATTTGAAAAAATGTTTTGCAGGCTTTTAACATATGTATAATTGATTTTGTAAAGGTAAATGTTTGGCCAATAATTACCAACTTTTAATAAAGTCAAAAAGTTACAATTTTAAACCAAAAGAAGCTATAAACTTATGATAATCAAAAACTCATATAAAAAACAAAATAAAGGGGAAAAAAATCATAGGGAGAACATATGAAAAAATAAATGATGTGACTCATTTTTACAACCTCAACCATCATAAAAAAATAGAAGAAAAAGTATGTGAAGCTAATGAACAATCTTTTGAGTTTTTGTCGGTATCCACTCCCATAATACCGAACGCCACTTAATAGTCTTCATCTAATTTTTCGACTAAGCATGAATATAATAAATATCAACAACATAACAACTTACAAAAATAAGGTGATCATTTCTAAAAAGTCTTACAATGCCTCTATTTAAGGGCTAATAATTATCAAATTATAACATGGGATTCAAAGAACAATACTTAATCGCATGCCTACATCTATGTAATGGATACTCTGTGTTAGTGTTTAGGTATATTCAAATTTCTTAGTTTGTCTATATATTTTTTATATGTTAAAATTGAATTCTGAATTTTAGTATTAGTTTGTAATCATGACTTTTCAAATCTGAATATTTTATTTCCTAAATTTTCTATAATTGTATTCAATTTTTTCTATTTGATTCTATCTTTTTTAATTTCCAAAAACAAAAATATACATGTTTTCAGTTTTATCAAGTATATACATTTTGAATATAAAAAAATAAATAATGCAACATCACTCTTACGACATTAATCATTAAAAATTAAAATAAAAAATATATGAATTGATGTTCAATCTTCATAACTCTTGTCGATATTCACTATCACAAGTCAATCACTACTAAATAGCCTTCATCTTATACCTCAAGTCGAATTTTAACATGGATGTAATAAGCATCGAAAACATTATAACACCAAAAGGTAATGCAACTAATGTTAACAATGTTTTACAATATTTCTATTTGTAAACAATAATATGAAACAATAAAGAGATAATACATCGAAACACTCCTGAACTTGTGGCCAAAACTTACTTTAAATCCTAAATTAATCGGGCAATTATATACCCCCTTAATAACATTAAAGTGAATTATTTATCCCTCTAAAAACATTATACCACTCTCACTGCGGAGAGTGAAGTACACACACCCCAATTTGAGCCATGTCAATACCATGTCATTGCCAAATCAGTGTCACATCTGTGCCATGCCATTGCCACGTAAGAAATTATAATTTTTTTAAAAAAAAGTAATTCCATACACATCTATTTTTATATATTTTTTTAAAAAAGAAAAATATATATATACTATTTTTTTATATATAAAAAATATATTTTTTAAAAAAATAAATAAAT
>NC_061115.1:28745339-28750455 GCF_002878395.1 Capsicum annuum | reverse complement strand
CTTTTTTCTTCCTCCTTCCATGAACAACAACTAACCTCCGCTCCACAAACCTCATTCCTCTTTCTTCTTCTTCCTCCTCCTATGAACAGCTGACCTCCATCGTTGGAACAGCGACAATCATGGTGGACTGCTGCGACTGATTCTGATCGCTGGTTTCAGCGTTTTCTGGCGAAGAATTCCATCGCAGGTGCTCTGGGGAAGTTCGTCGATCAAATTTTTTGGTTAAATTGAATAAGGTTAAAAATTTGTAGAATTTATTTTTCTACTCAATTCCATGGTTATAATTAGCTTGTAAACTTGGTTGAAGGAATAAGGTTGATAAATATAGTTCCAATATCTTGATTTGTGAAGAAACTATAGTTTCATTGTGATAAAGCAATAAGCATTTGAATAAGTTAGTCGTGATTCTATTGATCTCTTCTTTCTCATGTTGTTTAAGTGTAGTGATTTTTAAGATTTGAAAATTTCGAAGGAAAAAAAAATAATGGTTAAAAATTTAAATGAATTTCTTTTTTTTTTGTGATTTGCTCTTTGAATTTTTTGTGTGTTGAAATTTAGCAAATTCTTGGAGAACGATACCTTAAAGAATTGATTTTTATGTATTTTTGGGATTTAATTTGTTGATTCTTGATCTTTATAGGAAAGTTTATTTGTTGTATAATTTATGTATTTTATTATTGTGTATTTGATTGAAGATTTTGGTGAATAGAAGTGAAAAAAAAATAAAGGAAGAAGAAGAAATGAGGGTGGTGGGGTGTGAGGAAGAAGATGAAGAAATGCGGATGGTGGGGTGTGAGGAAGAAAGGGAAAAAAATAATGTTTAAAAATATAAAAGTGGGCCCTACTAAAAAATTTTTATACTTTTTTTCCACTAAAACACGCCTTTATTTTTTTTGTCACATCAGCTGTTAAGGGGGTAAAATAATACACTTTAAAGTTCATAAGGAGGTAAATAATTATTTGATTAGTTTAGGGTATAAAGTAAGTTTTTGCTAACATGTTCAGGAGGGTTTTGATGTATTATCTCAACAATAAATAATGTCATGAATATGACTATTAATTATTTTTGGGGTTATGATATTAAAAAATTTTGGTGACTTTTTAGTTTCTTAACATTGAATATTTAATATAATTAAGAGAAATAAATGAGTGATTTTTAATTTATTTTAATCTAGAACATAAATGAGAAAAAATAAAGAAAATCCCAAAAAGAGAATAAAGATAAACTTACTTCTTGACCAAAGAAAAATGTCATACCTCTTCTTTTATTCCTACCTTCATTATTATCAGTAGATTAGTAGATTGTATATTTTAAAAAACAAAAAACTTATATAACAAAATATCAATAAATTTTTATTTTAGAAATAAAATAATCAATTGGAGAGTATTTCATGTTTTCCTTTGACACAGAGTGTAAAATTTTGTTATAAAGTCTTATTTTTGGAGAATACATATCTTATTTTTGGAGAAATAATCAATTAAAAATTTTAAAATAAATAACAATAAATATATATACTCATATATATTTCTTAATCATTCAAACTTCTAATTTTTGAATGGGTTCAATCTTTTGTCACAACCTTTTTAATTGACTGACATAATTTAATGTTAGGTTATGAGATGTAAATTATTTAAAAATTTTGATATTTTAAGAAAACATACTCAATTGAGGCATTTAATTATGAAAGTTGAGTTTTAGATAAGAAAATAAAATGAAAATCATGAGTATTAAAATTAAATAAATGTGAGCTTTAGTGATATACCACATAATTTAAATTAGAGAGAATTGAACAAAAAGAAGAAAAGTGCTCTATTACGTCTAAGTTGTTTATATGCTCCATTGCTTTCAATAATAATCTTAAAGTTTTTAATGTCAAATAATAAACCTTCATTCAGAATTTTCTTCAATCTGTACACTAGATTTTTTCCTATTTCAACATGCATTAAATCGACCTAGCCAAATAGAAACCTTAGCGACTATCCAAAGACGTAATAAAAAATTTACAATTAATTAAAATGAGACCAAAATACCTTCTAGTATAAAAATCATACCCAAAGTAATAAACTTAACTCACTATTTCTCTCGGTACTAACGGATTCTCATATTCTAAAAACTCCCTCACAAGTCAATCGTTTCTACTACAATTTGTAAATCAAGAAAGGATTTAAAAAAACATGTGTTGCATAGGTAGAAAGAACTTACAGAAAAATATAATATCCAGAAGGAATCAAAAAAAAAAAAAAAAAAAAAAAAAAAAAAAAAACATGTGACCTTTAAAATACTTGTTCCACATTTGGTTTAGTGAGAAAATCCAAACAAAAAGTAGTAAGCAGAAATACAAAACTTAAGCAAATATTAACCTAAAAGTTCATATTGTTGCTTAAACTTGGTTTGTACAACTCTTATCTTTTATATACGGAAAGGAAGGTGGAAATGAATATTGTAGCAATATTGAAGAATTTTCAGATTATATACTATCCCATTCCAATGGAGTATTATATATTCACTATAAGAGACCTTCCACATTAGTAACTCCTCAACTCTTCCTCATTCTTAAAATTATTATATAATTAATAGAGTTAAATATAGTGGCTTTTGAATTTTCTTTAAACACATAAATATTTAAATGGAGAAAAAAAACTCAATTAATGTCAAAAAAATCACAAAAAGGATAAATGACATTGAAGGTCTCTAAGGCATACCACATAGGATGGACTAACATTCTCTTTTACATATATATATTGATTTTATAAGTTGGCTTGTAATATTTAAAATCGAGTCAAAATGAAAAACACCTTTAACTACACTAGATTAGAATTTATACGACAATTTTTAATCCATAGTAAAAATAATTATCAACTATGAAATTTGATCACAATAATAAATTTGTGTCTATCTCATTTTGTAATGACAAATAATTAATGCTATTAAGTCAACTACTCTCACAACTTTTTAAGTGCTTGAAGTAAAACTATTACTTAGCTATGATATTTTATTATAAATAACCTTTCTATGGCTAAAATGTTATTATTGCTACAACAAATTTAATACATGACAAAAATTAATAATTAGCTATAAGATTTTATCTGTTGCAAAAAATCTATGGCTATGTTAGTTAACTATTGCCATGATTATTTTGTAACTTGAAGCAAAAATATATATTTTAGGTACAATTTTTGTTCCAAATAATTTATTGTGGCTAAAAGATTACTATTACTACAATAAATTTAAATTTGTGGTAAAAACTAATAATTAGCTATAAAATTTTATCATAGTAAAAAAGATGTTGCTATAATTATTTTTGTAACTTGAAGTAAAAATATTTATTCAACTATTATTTTTTATTTTAAATAATTTGTCATGGCTAAGAGATTATTATTACTACGATAACTTTATACTCGTGGCAAAAACTAATAATTTGCTACAAATTTTTATCATAGCAACAAAGACGTGGCTATATCATTTAACTATTGCCACAACTTTTTTATAACTTGAAGCAAAAATATTTATTTAGCTATAACATTTTGTTTCAAATAGTTTATTGCAGCTAAAAGGTTACTAGTGCTACAATAACTTTTATAACATTACAAGAAAAACTTATGATTAGCAACTGAATTTAACTGTAGCTATTTAGACAATTATTGTCACGATTGTTAGCAATTATAGAAGAAATGAGGAATTAGCTTTGTCAATCAACTTTTCATGGCTAAGAAACTTTACTAATTCGTAGATAGCTATGAAATTCGATTTCTCGGGGCTATTTCTAGGTAATAGCTACAATTTTCAAATTCATAGCTATAGATGCATTGTGTTGTAGTGTCAATAAAGCCCATTCTTTCAACTTGTTCAATAAATGTTTTAGGCGCTAATCCTTTCGTCAAAGAGTAAGCATTCATAAGCTTGGTGCTAATATATTCAATTGACACTTTATGTTTCTGGACTTCTTCTTTAATCGAAAAGTATTTCAAATTCCATATGCTTAGCACCTTTCGAATACTTATCGTTCACTATTGTAGTATTATAACAAAATAAATTTTCAACAGCTTTGAGAGGAATAAATTCCTTAAGAACACACTGTGAATTCGATGAACTTTATTCTGTTTATCTTTATCTCTTTCTAACCATTGGTTTTACAATTTTCATAAATTAGTTTGAACTTCTTTGTTGTTCTTGAAGCTATTCTTGAACTTGATGTAGAAGTTTATTGTTGTAAATGTAGATTTTGTACCCGAAAAACAACAAGAAGTATGTTACTCCTTAGCACACTTTCTCGGTCCAGCTAGTTATATGGAGTTTACCTGTGTAGTTTGTGAATTACCAACTCCAGTGAGCAACAAACATCACAACTAGGACATTCCTAGCCACAACAGTTCCACAGGAATTGACCATCGAATCTAAAAAAAGATTACATGGTCAAGGCGCAACTACATCAAAGCGAAGTTTATTTGTATGCACTCAAAAGGTAATGACCACGAATCGGTTCCATACTTCCATAGTATAAAGGTGAAGCAATTTGTGTGTTAAACTCAATTGGTACAATATAGGTCTATCCGTAGTTGATACACATAAAATCATGACTATCACCGTTGGTCAATGCCATCACCAACCGCCATATAAATTAGTTAAAGGAAAAAAGGCATAATAAGTTGCTTACTAAATTTGTCCCGATAAGTCATCTGCATAGTCCAATGTACGAGCAACCTAGCCTTTTATTTTCCATATATGGGTTTTTTGTTCGAACGTTTATATTACAAGATTGTACTATATATTATTGTATTTTACTGTTTAAATCGTTTACTGTTATGCTTAGTTTAGTGCTCATTCAATGTCCTGTCACGGCCTAGGTACCAAATTTGATTGATAACAAAATCTCTCACATCAAATCCAAGTTAATAATAGACAAATTCACTTGGGTAGTAAACATAATCTTTTATTTCAAAATTAAAAAGAATACAAAGTTGTATATTTCCAAAGAGTAGTCAGTAATTCATTGTCCTTGTTCAATTTTGTACATTGGCGGATGAAAAAAAATAGTGTACGTGTATCAGCTATACCTAAGTTCAAAATGGCCTTTTTAGGTTCTTCAAGTCCAAAGAATCAATACACTCTACCTTA
>NC_061115.1:28701903-28742339 GCF_002878395.1 Capsicum annuum | reverse complement strand
ACTTAGACCCCAACCCGGACTCGTACCGACCCTCAAACCCGGTTAAATAATACGGGCCGATTCCGGGTTGGCCCGGCCCAACCCACTTGACAGTCATACCCAATATGCATGCATCATGCATCTTTACTGTACGGAAATAATTTTACGTGATTATAAATATAATAATAATTTATGTAACTGTGAATCATTTCGTTAAAAATAGAAATTTAAAATTTTATTATTCTCAATTATAGCAAAATGAAACTCTTTTGTGGGACCGACTAGAAAGAAAGCTTAACATGGTAAGTTGGTAACAACTGACATGCTATTCAGCTATAATAATATCTACAGCAAAAAATGTAAGGGGGTGAGACATATTCCTAATGGTTTGTTAAACTAGTCAACTATCTTATCGGAGATGGTATAACTAATCAATTAGAAAGCTAGTTGGGTTAGTAAAATAATTAAAGGTTTCTTATTCGACACCTAAGGGGTCGCTACGTGTGCTACAAGTGTCATTTTTCTTTTTTAATTTTTGTCTTCTATTATATCAAGTTTGATACCTCATAAATTTCAATACGCCTATTTATGGTGAATTGACAGAAGCGCTAATTTAAATTGTTTTTAAAACCAATTTGATCATTTTATCACTTCAAATTCACAAGTATTCATGCTCCATTTCAATTTCAATAAATATGTATAACTCTTCAAATTATTTAAGTCTTAAAAAAATCAAAAAAATAAAATTATAACAAAAGTTATATACTGATTATAATTTCATAGGGAGACTTAGAGTTATTTCTATTACAAGAAAAAATAGTTATCATCGTCCTCCATAGATGTCATCAATGATCTCATGTTTTCAATCCTTTTCAAAGTCTGATCCTAGATTACAACACTGAAGGTTGAACCTTTCACATTTGGAGTTACTATTTTCATATTAAAATTTTAATTGCATTTATCCCGTTAGTATTTATAATTGATGGTTAGAAATTATTTCATGGTCTTCAAATTAATAAAGTCATTCTTATTGTAGAATAAAAATATAAAATGTTGCCCAAAATGCATACACCAAGAATCAAGAGTAGCATTTATTGAAATAACATAATTTAATCATTGAGCATAAATAATTTAGCATAGTGTCTATCTTCGAGGCCCAACAACATGACAATTTTCCGACGACTTATCAACACGAACTATGTGAATGCATAACTATTTAAAAAGTCCGACAAAATATTGTGAAATTCAATGACCACATAATTTTGAAATCTGAAATAATGAATAAAACTTAAAACTAATTTAACAATAATGGAGTGTGTGTATATATTACCTTTAGTCACTGAAATCTAAAACATAAGCTATTAACATGATAATAACCCTTCAAATATTGAGATTATGTGGGGAATCAAACACTTAAATATGAAGAAAGGTTTCAAAAGCATCATAATTGTGGGAAGAAGATGATTACAATTGTTTCTTTAAAATTCTAAGCAGAAGCCATTAATAAACCTAACAGATGCTCCTAAATCTAAATATAAATTAGTAGAGAATGAATTCTAAAAAAAAAAAGAAAAGAAATTATTATGTAATAATAATTATTAAAACTTTACAATGTAAAATTTTATAGTCAGAATTTATTCAACCTATAAAGTCTCGTTCAAATAAAAGTACTCAAATTACATTCTTATTGTAGAGCCTGACATTAATTCTCCTTAGCCTAGTCTTCTCATATATTTTCATATATTTTAATTTTTCTTATACCTTTATCATATATTTTTCTTTTATTATATATTTTGAAAGTTCTTAATAAAAGTGTATAAAGGGGTGATATTTTATTCGTACGACAACGATGGAAAATATTAACCTATTGCTACTAAAGATAAAAGAGTATTTATTGTCACACTTGATATAATTATGTTCACTCATACAAATTAATTATTTTTTGACATAACTTGACACAATAAATACATCATTCTTTCTCTCGCTCTCTCTTTTCTCTCCCCAATCTCACTCGTCTCTCTCCTTTCTCCCCCAAATCTCACTCGCCTCTCTCTTCCTTTTAACGTGTACATACGAATTGTAATTAAGCAAACTATAGCTATAAATATCGAATTAACCGAGAATTATAGTCATTTTATGGAAGTTTCTCATAACAAAATATCATTAATCTTGTTTTGGCTCGATTAAGCAAATAGATGGGTTTCCTAAAATTGAACTTCACCCTCGACTTTCTTACTGTGTGTTTGTGTTTGTAGGTAATCAAATAAAAAATTATGTTACAATTGCTTTTGCAAGGTCCTTAGTGTACGTGCCTTGCATGTTTATATCACATCAATAAATAATTTTTTTTTCTTTCTTTGAACTTAAATAAATATAAAATAATTCTGAAAATGCCAATTTACATACCCTCTAAAAACTCCATCAAGCACAATCATATATTCATACGCCATGTTGGCTATATAAATGCATAGATAATGAAAATTTTGCTACATATGCAAAAATCTAAACAACCACGAAGCGATCAAGTAAAGCACTAAAGACTCTCTATCAATGCAATGAACTTTTTTGCCATGTAATGTCATTATAGACTCTCTTACAAAATCAAACATTGAAAAAAGAAAGAAAAAAAAAAAGAAAAAGCAAATAACATATATAGCTGACCAATATGCCAAACTCATTCTTGCAGCGTCTGCTTCCTTCTCCATTCTGTCTTGCTTCTCATCCTCGTGGAGACGATTCAGATACCACTTTCATCTGCTCCTCTGAGACAAATAATCTAACTTGATACCAAATCATAAATTAGACAAACAAAATAGATACATAAAGTTTATCGCATTTGATCATAACGTTAAGACTAAGTTGCAAAATATCTTCAAATAAAATGGATAATAGGAACTCAATGCTTACGACGATACGTATGGTGTTGAGACAATATAAATCTGCATGTTGGGAGTAGCAATCCATTAGATAAAGTATAACGTTGATAACAAATAAGACAAGATATTGGCACCACACAAATTCTACAACAAAATATAGCAAATACGTTACAATAGAAGTTGTTTGTTTTTTAACTGGTGGTGTTAGTTTGAAATAGACGGTTCTTACTTGCTGCTCCGACCTTCACTTCACCAGAGCAACACCCACAATCTAAGCTCGAAGATATGTTGTATTCTATAAAAAATTTAATCGATATAGATATAGATTTCAGATAGACTATAGATTATAGATATAGATTATATAGATTATCGATATAAGAATAATATAAAATATGGTGTATTAGTAATGTTTTTTATCAATAGTATTTGTGTTAGCTATAATTGAATTTTTCTTGTGCAATGTTTGGTTTGGTGTATTAAAAATAACATGAATTGCATCATTTTTTTAACAAAAAGTTATTTGCTTACAAAATTACCCTCCATAAATATGGTGAAAAGGATGTGAAAATATTTTGAGGGATAATTGTTTCTCTAACAATGCTAACACATGCATTGGGATCCATTGCATTATTAATACCATATATTTTGAGGTATTAATAATGCACTCATAAATACATAATAGAAAAAAAGGGCAGCCTGGTGCACTAAAGCTACCGCTGTGCGTGGTGTCCGAAGAAGGGCCCCACCACAAGGGTGTATCGTACGCAGCCTTACCTTGCATTTCTGCTAGAGGCTGTTTACAAGGCTTGAACCCGTGACCTCTTGGTCACATGGCAGCAACTTTACCAATAACTCAAAGGCTCCCCTTCATCAATACATAATAGAGGATATAACTAATGAAAGCATTAGATATACATGGACTTAAAAAAAAAAAATACCAAATAAAATATTAGTACAAAGGACTAATGCATGCATTTTTCTTTTTGTTACACTCTACCAAACGACCCCTAAAGCTTCTTATTCAAAGTAAAAAATTGAACATCAGTGATCAATCGATTTAAATTATTTTTTTCTAGTTTGGTGCTGCCTGCAGTTGAAGCTACAAGCTAAGTTGTGTTTTAGTGCAACATGCAGATAAAAAGAAACGCTATTCCATTTCGATAAAAAAGACCTACACTCAAGTTCTATAGCTTTTGGTTCTTTCCTACTGCCTAAGGGAAAGGTACTTGCTTTTTTGGGCCAGTTGTGGGAAAGGAGGGATTCAAGCCCCTGACTCCATGGTTCGTAGCCACGTGCTCCAATCCTCTGAGGCTATAAGCTAAACAAAGTGTACATGGAGAATGGGAAATGCAAACAACATCCTAGTGTAATTCCACACACCAAGTGGGATCTAGAAAGGGTAGAATGTAAGTAGAACTTACCCCTACCTCATGGTGAGGTAGTCAGACTGTTTCCAGAATAGAATAGGAAAGATTTTTAATGAAAACAGTTGAATACAAATGAAGGAATTGGTAGCTTCTCAGTAGAAAATATCGAAGGAAACCATAAAAAGCTATCAAGATTATACAGCTTTGACTTCTCCCCTAATAAATGTACATACAAGCCAGGGATGGAAGTTCTTTTGCAGTATACAACAACAATTTATACTTAAGAAGCTAATCATGTCAAAGATCTAAATTGGTTAGAAGCTAAGTCACTTGCTAATGTTGTCATTGTGCTAATCATGTCCATCCACAAGAACAAGTCAAACAAGAATGCACCAGCAGGATACCGAAAATTTGCTGGTAGTCTGTTTCAGCCAAGCGGTGCAGCAAAATTAGTGTAATAGGGATTTAGAGTTATTAGTCCGAGTTAGGGTTGGATTCAAAGAACTTGGCTACAGCTTGATAAAGATTCTTTTCCTCGAATGGTTTTGAAACGTAACCATCCATCCCACACTGGAGGCATTTTTCTAATGTGGCAAGAATTACATCAGCGGTCATGGCCAATATCGGCATGTGCCACCTATGCCTCTTTGTACCTCCATCACAGTTCAACACTCCATTCTGTTGTTCATTTGCAATGCTCTCTAGTTCCCTAATTCGACGTGTAGCCTCAAACCTGCAATTTCAAAAGAATTGGATTAAACCTTTGTACTTCAATTTCTTTGGATATTTGTGTTTAGTTACTCCTCTTTCCCTTGGTACAAAATCACATTGTCCTAAAGACCATCTTTTCATCTAGTAAAACCTGTTTTTCCAACTGGAAATGAAGTTCAAATTGCGCTGAATCTCAAAAACTCAAAATTACAGTTTTGAACAGAGATGCGTACAAATGAGGAATAGAATTTCCCATACAACTGAAATTCAAACCACATTACTGTCTTGGCAAGAAGGTCGACATGCACCAACTACTTGCAATAGTCTCTAAGAAGTTTTATAGAGCTGTGACAGATAAAGAAGCTATGCAGATACTAGACGTGGTCAATATGTACAATTAATATTGATAATCTCTGTTGCTATGTACCCCAACAAAGAGCATCAGACTTCTGGTTAAACGTACTATACTGTGAAGGGTCACGGACCAAGACTCTGAGTATGTATGTTATATGTTAGCAGAGAGCTAAAACCGGATTTTGCAATATATGATTTGTAAAGCTACGTTAGTTCTTTTCAGTAGCAAAAGAGTTAAAGAGTCTATCAGCAATAATCTTATCTCACACTCGTTGATTTAAGATAAAATCTGTCAACACACTACAACAGGGAACTTAAATTCCTATACTTAGGGTGTATAAGTTAGGACTTAGCAACTACAATGGGTATTAGTTTAAACTCTAAAACATGTAGCACTTTATAAAGCTAGAATTGAAACAAAGGCGGGTTTAACTGCGGACTTGACGCATTTTGAATTTTCTACTGCCAAACACACAATTATACTGATGCTTTAACTCAGAGATGACATAATTCAAATTTACTAATAACAAACTCTTAATGGAACCACTATGAAGAACATAGATAAGAAAAACGAAGAATGTAACACATACCCATCCATTTCTGGCATCTGAATATCCATAAAGCAGGCATCAAAAGTGTGTGGTAACTGAAGCAATGAAAGAGCAGCTTTTCCACTCTCAGCACACTCTACGTCAGCCCCAAACTTTTTGAGTGCACCAGCAGCAACCCTGCGATTTACTCTATTATCATCAACCACCAAAATTTTCTTACCACACAATAGGCCACGAAGGGAAGAAGATCCATTGCCCTGCCTCTCGTTTTCCATTCCAATTAGCTGCATAAGGAATGCCGCCATCATACTTGCTCTAAGAGGCTTCATTATCACTGAGAAACCTACTGCTTTAGCCTTTTCTTCTTCAGTGTTGGTGATATTAGTCGCCAGAAGGATCATCTTAGGTAACTTGTACACGTGTCCATTTTGTTTGATGCCATGAAAGTGTAAACTTAGGTCAACATCTTCAGATATCCACAAGTCCTTCTCGACCAGAATCATGTCCAGCTTCATGTCACTGAGGCAAGATAACAAATGCTTATTAAAATTAATGCATTCACTCTGAAACATTAATCACATGTAACACTTACTGGACTATTCCAGTTCGTTGTTTTTCCCCTTTCTTGAGGGGATAGCAGCATATTTCTATTTAGGCTATTCTCTGACAGATCTGAACAACTTGCTAAACACTAAATTCCTCGTGCAGGGAACTGAATAAGAAAAAGTAGCTATTCTAGTGGCATTTTGAAGATCATCATTCCACACATGACAGCTTTGGATTTATTTCTACATCTAAATATTTTCCTCTATGTTGCCTTCAGCTACCACATATTTTAGGCTATAATAGCTGGCTGGTAAAATATGCAAAAATACATGAATGAAATGATGCGAGGAAATATTTTTCCTGGAAACTTAGATTGGTGAACATATATACTTATATCGCTGAAACAGAAAAGAAAATAAAACCTCAGTCAATCCTGAAGCAATGTTTTTTGTTATTAATTATTTGAAATTTGGACCTCCTTTTTCTTCTCTTCTTGTTGATCAATATAAAAAAAAGGGCGTCCAGTGCACCAAGGGTCTGGGGAAGGGCTAGACCACAAGGGTCTAGAGTAGGCAGCCTTACCTTGCATTTCCGCAAGAAGCTGTTTCTATGACTTGAACCAGTGACCTCATGGTCACCTGGACCAACTTTATCAGTTACGTCAAGGCTACCCTATATTTTAACTAAACAAGACTGTAGAGGGCCTTCAATGGTCGAAGGCATTAGCTTAGATTCCGTCCAAGATAATAACATTAATAATAATGTGTCCTTGAGACTTGAAAGCCTCGAGATTGGATTAATCTAATTAATACACAGTGGCAGTTCTGAATCACTTAATGGAGTATATAAAGCAAAAAGATCGCCAAAGGATGAAAACGTACTTGGAAACAACAGAACGATTTCTCCCAACAGTCGCTGCTGCCCTCTTGATGCTACTGACAACTTCTGCCTGAATTCCAAGTCTCTTCAGATAGTATCCTGTTACAGCGGCTCTTACGGGCTTTCCATCGACTACAATAGCATTTAGACCTTTAAATGAAGCAGGCAAATCATCAGAATGAGATTTTTTCAGATCGCCAACAGCATGTTTCTCACATCTTAGGAAGCTAACAGTGAAAGAAAATGTGCTTCCAATCTCAGGACGGCTAATGAAACTTATATGACCACCCATCAGCTCGACGAGGCACTTGCTAATGCTTAACCCAATACCAGTTCCTCCATAATTTCTAGAAGTTGAACTGTCTGCCTGCATGAATGGTGTAAAAACTCGATCTTGTGCTTTTAGAGGGATCCCGATCCCTGTATCCTCGACACTAACCATTACCGTGACATTCCGAGAGAGATCATCGTTCACCACCTTAGTTGCAGATTCGTAGTACAATCCGTTGTCAGCAATTACATGCTTGAAGGTGTCCCAAGTGTTGTGGCTATCAGCAGTTTCATAACCACTCAAGGTCTCGTAATGAAAAGCACCCGAAGAAATAACACTTTCAGATCCTCCATTCAAGCAGGTACTATTTTTGGCACCATCTTTTTTTTGTTCATCCAGATGAACTTGAACAAATATATGTCCATGTTCAGTGAACTGTCAAAGAGTAAAATTTTGTTTATCATAATGATTCAAGTAAAGAACAAATAGCAAAGTTCTAAAGGTTACCATTTCCTTTCTAAATGCAACAATAAAAGAGAAAGCAAATGAAAAAAGACGAATGTTTCTCTTCAGCCTACTTTTCTGTACAAAGAAGGTACATCTTAAATTACTCTGAAATTTCACATACGACCAATTAGAGGAAAGTTTTATCAACCTATTTCTCCATTTTGCCTCTTTTTTCCCCTTCCTTCCATTTTACCTTCTAGTTTCTAATAGTGTAAAGAGGGACTTGTGCTTATGGTTCAGGGGATGAGAATATTGCCAGTTTTACTTACTTTGACCGAGTTGCCCACCAGATTTGTTATCACTTGTCTGAATCTTCCTGGATCCCCCATAACAATTTCAGGCACTTTATCAGAGACAAAGACGGCCAACTTCAGTTCCCAATAAATCATTTTGTGTCAGTAAGAAGCACCAGGAGCAATTGAAATCCAGAGGTAATAACAGGTAGCAGAAGCAGAAAAGACAGAAGAGCAAGAAATTAGTAGTAGAAGACATATTGGCTCAGCTTAGCGCAACAAATTAGTGTATGGGAATAAAGGAACTTATGAATTCTCAAGGATGTACCTCTACACCTTTGCGCCTTGATTCGTCAGAGAATAAAGAGAGAACATCATCCAGTATAGAACGAAGGTCAAATGGAACCGCCTCAAGTTCTAACTTGCCAGCTTCAATTTTGGCCCGATCAAGCACTTCATTTATCAATGTTATCAGGGATTTTCCACAAGCTTGAGCAGTTTGAGCATAATCTCTTTGAGTTGAACTAAGATCTGTATCTAGGAGCAGAGCAAGCATTCCTGGATTCAAAATCATACAGCATGTGTTTAAGAGGTAGAAGTAGGGCATAAAGTTAAATTGGTATTGAGATAATTTTGCAAAACAATACAAGAATAGCTCCTTACCTAGGATTCCATTCATAGGAGTTCTTATTTCATGTGAAACAGTAGCCAAGAACTGGATTTAGCGAAAAGAGAAAACGCATGTCAACATCTCAAGATCAATCAAATGAATTAAAGAACCTCAAATTGGACAAGGTGTTAAGAAACCTGGGATTTGGCAACATCAGCTGCTTCAGCTCGAACCATTAGCTCCTGCATGCTATTGAAATCATTCTCTACTTTGTTAATGTGGCTTGCAGATTTGTAACCCGTGTAGCCAATTAAGAGGAAGATGGTAAAAATGAAAACTGCAGTGGTCACTGCACCCCAAGATATAGGAGCCTCATGAAGATACCTGCAAAGGCACAAACATGTCAAGGATCCACGTCAAAGTTTAAGCTTTCTTATACAGGAGCGGTTGCTACCAAGTCAAAAAAGGATGAGCACTAACCTACAAATCATCTCATGCTTACGAAACGGATCACCAAAATCAAGCTTGCTTACACGCTTTAGTGAGGGATCACCACTGGGGTTCTGGTGTCCGTACATGATTAAAGGATCAGAAGAGTTTGTAACGTCATACACATTAACAATAATTGGATGATTTGCAGCAAGTTGCCCAAGTAGACATTCAACGAGAGACTCAACATCAAAGGCTCCACCAAGATACCTGCTTAGAGTTAAGAGCATGTGATAGCTTCAATTTTCGGATACATGAAAAAGCAAAAATTTAGAAGACAAGACAGCGGTCTGAACAAGTTTTTCAATATCATGAGATGTACTAAAAAACTAGTAATAATTAAATCAAAGGAGTCTTACCTTAATCAATAATCTATTCAACAAACGTTAGCTCCGTTTGGTTGTCCAGATTAATATCAAATGAAAATAACGAAATGCAGTAGTTGCAGATAATATAGGCACAGAAAGAACCACTTGAGAAGAAGCGAGCTCCTTTCAGAAGCCTTACAATAAAAGGCCTTTGCCAGAAGCATTGGCCAGGAAAGACCCTTCTCCTTGTGATGGGGCTTGCGATATAGAGATTTTGCAATAAAGAGATTGAGGGGATTCTTTTTCCAGAAAAAGAGCCCTCGTGACGTGAGGCCAGCATGGTATTGAGGCTAGACCTTTCACGCGGCGCGAGCGTGTCACAAGGGGCACCTGGAGCTTCTTCCTGGCCTCTTTCTCCAACTTTGACATATTCAAAGCCCAAATACCAAGTCCATACAGTTCCACACTATACTTACATACGCCCCAATGTACAAATGATGTCCATCATGTTATTGGCTATCACTAGGATGCAAAATAAGATACACTCACGTATTTTAGAAATTCTGCGGCTTTAGAATTAAATAACATAAAAGAAAACGATATTTTCATGGCTAAATTAGTCACATAAAGGAAAAGAGAACCTAAGGATCGAAACGTCTAGCCAGCAGTAAGTGTAGCTTGACAAAAGAAGGGCATCCCGGTGCACTAAAGCTCCCGCTATGCGCAGGGTCCTGGGAAGGGCCCCACCACAAGGGTATACCGTATAGTGCAGCTTGACAAGGCAACTTATAAATAATTTCATTTAGTCACTAATATAAAACTAGTAAAGCTGGAGTAAATGGTAAAGTTGTTGCCATGTGACCAGCAGGTCACAGGTTCAAGCCTTGGAAACAGCCTCCGGCAGAAATGCAAGGTAAGGTTGCGTACAATACACCCTTGTGGCGGGCCTTCCTCGGACCCTGCGCATAGCGGGCGGGAGCTTAGTGCACCGGGCTGCCCTTTTTTGTTTTACTAATATAAAACTAGACACTAGTTATAGCAACCCAAAAGAGTAGCTGGCTTTGACTAAAAGCTTCTAGTCCGTTGCTTCATTAAAGATCCAGAGGAAACTATTACCAAATAGCAATAGAACAAGCACTATCTCTCCCCATCACCTAGTAATTGACCAAAAACATATCTTCAAGTAATGTACTAAAACAAATGCACATAAACAATGGTTACTTGCGAGAATCTTGCAACACCCAAAGAATAGAATGACTCATCCCGTTTATGTGGTTAGCACGGTGAATAGGCCCTTCACCTTTATATCTTTAAGAACTGAACCAAACTACATATATTTCCAATAGCCCGCTTGTGGGAACGAGAAGCAGAAGGAACAAATGCTCTAAGTTTGAGACTTAAAACGATGACTGACCAAAAACATATCTTCAAGTAATGTACTAAAACAAATGCACATAAACAATGGTTACTTGCGAGAATCTTACAACACCCAAAGAATAGAATGACTCATCCCTTTTATGTGGTTAGCACGGTGAATAGGCCCTTCACCTTTACATCTTTAAGAAACTGAACCAAACTACAAATATTTCCAATAGCCAGCTTGTGGGAACGAGAAGCAGAAGGAACAAACGCTCTAAGTTTGAGACTTAAAACGATGACTGGCATTAGGCGGCCATGCAATTCAAATGAACTGAACTTTTCTAAAGCAAAAAGTGATAAGCAAATATCTTGAGACCATCGAGTACGCAAGAACTCATCCAATCAGAAAATGATATTGACTTACCCTGCAGTGGCTTCAACCCGTTCATGCTCCGTCGGATTTTGTGGAAGCTTGGATCTGTAAACAGGGAATGTCAAAACAACCCCAAGGTGATGAGAGCCCAGAAGCCTGAAGGGGCTCGTAAGAACTGCCTTGCCGCTAGCCCTAGCTCTCAAGATGTTTTCACGATCCTCCTGAATGAATCAACAAAAGAACAGTCCAGTAAAACAAGTTAGCAGAACAAACAAGAAGTTGAAATCCATAAAACTCTTGAAACTAATTCATTACCTCTCCTGACATCATGTCAAGTGATTCTATGTAGGAAACGGTTTCTTGAGAAAATATAACTGGAGAATACTCATCTCTGATTGGTGAAGGCTCTCTTTCCATTGTTTTAATAGTCCATCCATGTTCTCTCTCAAATTCTTCCCTCTCTGAATCTAAAACTCTCTCTGCATATGCCACCCCACTTAATAGTGGCCTCTCAAAGGCTGTTCTAGCAGTGTACTCAGCAAAAGTTTTCTGCATTGTTTGTCAATGGTTGAACCAAACAACAAAAACCACATATGCACCAAAAGGTAACGAAAGAAAACTTACCATACTTGCAAAGCAAACAATAATATTGCTCCAGACATAATATAAGTAAATAAATGTATCACATCACTAAGAATTATGTTATAGATGACACTACAACAACAACATACCCAATGTAGTCCCACAAAGTGTGGTCTGGGGAGAGTAGAATTTCCGCAAACCTTACCCCTACCTCAGAGCAGCGGCGTAGCCACATGTAGTGAAGGGTGGCCAGTTGACCACCCTTCGTCCAAAAATTATACTATGTATATGGAAAATCACACGAAGTAAATAAATTAAAAATTATTTTCATACATATATACTAAATCATGAACACCCTTAATGAAATTTCTGGGTTCGCCACACTGCCTCAAAGATAGAGAGATTGTTTCCAATAGCCGCTCAAGATTTTTATAGATGACTAAGTTCACAAAATTCAACGAAAATAAGACCAGAAGGGAATCAGAAAATTCAATCCAGAATGAGAAATTGGGACTATTCAGGAGCACAAACCTGATCAATTGCAGAAGGGTTCTTTTCATAATGAAAAGTTGAGACAAGAATAGCAAGAGCATGAACATGATTCACACTAACACTAAATTGATCTTGCAACATTCTTGCCCTTTGATCACACATACTCACAAGCCCTTCTTTCCTTTTCTCCTTCTGATAAGTATCCATAGAAAAATACACACCAATGCTAAAGAATGTACAACAAATAATCCAAAAAGCAAATATCTTTTGCAAATTGCTCTCTGAAGGAACAAATCTGTGCTTTCTTTTTGAGTTAAATTGTTGCTCATTCACCTTCACAGTCACCATATGATGACTTTGCATCATTTTCTCACCCATCACCACAACAACAACCAAAAAAAAAAAAAAAGTTCAAGATTCTTTCTTGGTACTTCAAAATTCTCCCAAACGCAAAGAAACAAGAAACCCCATATAAAGAAATGAGCTAAAAATCATTGCTTTCTGCAAAAAGAACACCTTTTAATATCATAGGGAAAAGAAAAAAATTCACTACATATGTGTGCAAGAAACCCACCAAGAAAATGTACAAACAAATCATTTCCACCCCACACCCCAACACCCCTATCATGAAGAAGAGAAACCCAAGAAAAACAAAGAATTTTTTTTAATTTTTTCCCCTTCATGGAACAACAAGCATGGCTTTGACTACAGTCCTAAAAAGATGATAGAAAAAAAAATATTCCAAAATTCACAAATTTCAAGAACTCACATACGCTAATACAGTGTCTGTCAATGGAATAAAAAAAATGAAAAACAACTATATAATCATGTGCTATATTTTATTTTTTTTAACTTTCTTGGTTTTCTTGCAAGCGTGGCGAGTTAAGTTTAAAGAATCAAGACAATGAAGAGCATGTTCACTGTTATATGTTTCATTATTATATTGTAAGATAAAAATATTAGAGTACAACACTGAACTCAGAGAAACACAGAAGAGAGTTAAAACAAGCTAAAGTACAAAGAAACAAACAAAACTAACCAAGAAAGAGAAAAGAGAATGAGTATAATAGAAAACATTTTTCATAAAAAATTGGTTAGTTTTTTTGTGTATGATTTATGTGGTGTAAAATGTTTTTAAAAATTTGTTGTAACCAAAATGCTATTTAATATTTTGAAGAAAATTAATTTTAAAATTCATATTTTACTGGTAATGAAATGATATTTTAGCTATTAAGATGGTCAGTCTTGATATAATTAATAAAGTAGTGAAGCTTACCAGATTGAGCTTTGAAAATAATTTCTTATAAAAATAATATTATATAGTAAACCTTCATGCAGGACTGCTCAAGCATATTGATGAACTAAGGCGAAAATTAAACGGAGGCTTAAATTTTAAGAAAAATAATTTTTTTATTAATTTTATTTTCAAAATCATATAATCGATTTTTTCTAATTATTCTTTTTTTAAGTAATAATATACTTAATACATTAATCTTTCTTGAGACATAATACTCTTCATATATGAACTTCTAATAATTCTTTTCTTTTATATTAAAAAAAATAATTTTTCTGTAAATAATATTTTATTTTATTTTTTAAATCTATAATATATTATCATAAAAAATGAGGCACTTCAAATTTGAGGTCTAAGGCAGGTGCCTATTTTTTTTGTAAGGTAGAGCCGCTGCCTTCATGGTTTGACTCTTCTTCTGATCAACGATGTTTTATTCGCGATTTTGAGTTATGAAAACAATATCTTACAAAAGTGTAAATTAAGATGATGTATAATAGATTATTGTGATTCAATCCTTCCTCAAATTTTAAGGGGTCGTTTGGTAGAGTGTATTAGAAAAAAAAATTAATGCATATACTAGTTTAATGTGTATTACTAATATCTTGTTTGGTATACTTTTGCACCCTACGTATTAGTTATACACTCTATTATATATTAAGGTGTGTATTACTAATACTTTAAAATCCATGGTATTAGCAATGCAATGGATTCAATACATGCATTAATAAAATTAAAGACACTATTATCACTCAAAAAAAATTCACGTCCTTTCTAACATATATATGAAGGATATTTTTGTAAAAAAAAATTAAGAAATTATTTAATTCATGTTTTTTCAATACATTAAACTAAACACTGCATAAGAAAAGTACAAGCATAACTAACACACCATATTTTGCATTATTTTTATTCATCTACCAAACGACTCCTAAATGTAGCAGAAATTTATTGCACCGGACTATTCAATTTTTAGCTATACAAAGCTTATTTTAAATTATAATTTTCTTTAAAAGAATAATTCTTAACATTGGTACCCAATAGTATCAAATAAATTGGTGTAGATCGACAAGAACTTGATAATCAATAATACTAAATAGCGTGTGTAAATAATATTTAATTTAAATTTACAATGAAGAGATGTGTCGTTATTTGATCGGATACGATATTTAAGAAATAAGTATTGACTTTTCAAAGTTACAAAATTACTCTTCTTAAAAAAATGAGTAATAATATTTAAAATCAAGTGAGACCACTTTTAATTGAAAAGATAAATAAAAAAGGAGTAATAGTATCTAAAATTAAGTGGGACCATTAAAGATAAATTATAATTATATTTTTAAAAATTTATCAAATAAGGAAAGATGATATTCTTTTTGGGACGGATTAAAAAGAAAATTACAATACATAATTTGGGATGGAGGGAATATTATTATTACTAAAATTTAATACCAATATTGTTCTTTCTACCTAATACATCCTATCAAATGAGTCCAATCAAATTTGAGCATTTTTGCAGATGTATACGTCCTATTATTCAATACTTTACATTATTTCTCTTTTTCTCTTTAATTGAAAAAAAAATGTATGGACCCAAAAAAAAGTAAGTAACTCAATCTTTTGGCAAATCTCAGATAGGCAATTTTTTTTCTTTTGTGTCTCTTAGGACTTTCAACATGCACATGGGTCTCCAGTTACCTTTATTATTGCATTATTAATTTTAAAAAAAAAAAAAAAATGAGATGTGTGAATATGAAATTGTGGAGCGATAGGCATTTCAGTAAATTTATTAGGTTATATAGGGGCAATAAAACATCAGGATTTTTCAGAGCAGAGTTGAACACTCCAACAGGAGATGATGAGTTGGATGACTTGAAAGTCTCATTGTGGTTGAGTTTTAAGGGATAATTATTTTTGTAATTAATTTTAGAATTGTTAAAATTGGTTTTCGTTTAACTCACACCCTAAAAGTTAGTTCACGAGGAGGAGGATTGTTCAAACCTTATAAAGGGATCACTCATCTCATTAACTATCAATGTGGAACTTTCTTTTTAATCTTTTAACAAGAATGAATTTATTTATATTTGACTAGGATAAAGTATGACTTATAACACTCTTATTTTAAAATGAAATAACTAATTTTGAGATAATTTGTTTTCTAATTAAACTACTCTTTAAAGGAATAAGGTCGTTGTTTGCTAATTAGAGGACTCCGGTTTAAAATTTGAAAAAAAAAAAAAACAATAGGAAACATTTTATTTAAATAAGGTTTATTTGAAATGAATTTAAATTAGATACATTCTAAGATTTATACCAAAATCAGATTAAAAAAAACTTAAAAAATAGTTGGAGTCCTCTTCGAAACACAAGACAAGAGAAAGATTTTATCACGGGGAAAATATTTATTCGTGTGAGAGTTTACATCAAAATCAAGTTCATAATTTGATTTTATGTGACTTAGGAAGTTTTATGCTCGCTACTAATTTACAGTCACCCTTCTTTTTTATTAAAGCTTAATATCGACTATGAGCAAACCTCACACGAACAGGGTTTAAATTAAATAACTAAATTTTAAAAGTTAAAAATTAGAGGCAACTAAATTTTAATAGTTAAAAATTAGAGTGATATTAAATAATGAATATGAATAAAACATATCTTATATTTACTGATTTAATATAAATATTAGAATAAAACAATAGATCCTTTGACCTATAAGTTGAGATTTTGTTCTAATCCCATAAATTTAAAAAGGGAGAAAGCATTTTGCTCTTTTTAATAATTGTTTTTAGCAAATGTAAATTAGTTGAATAAGTTAGTTTGGATATGATGCTTAAAGAAGAAAAAAGAAACAAGAAAAAAGAAAAACTTTTGTTTATTTAATTATTCTCTTGGAAAAGAAAATTGATGGAAAATGTAGAAATAATAAGTAATCTCTCCTTTGTTTCATTTTAATTGGTCGTTGTTAACTTGTCATGCGTCTTAAGAAAAAATCTAATTAGTGATATATTTTATTAAGTTAACATTATTAATGTTGTTTTGAAACATTAAATTTAACTATTATTACCTTATGTAATTATTTAATACTAAGGGTAGAATTAAAAAAAAAATATGACAAAATTCTTTTGATTTCATAAATTGGTCAAATAAATTGAAATAATTATTTTTATTATAGGAATCAAGTAAAAAGAAACGAAGAGGTAGTTATTTTTTAGAAAATATAAATTAGTAGAATAAGTTAGTTTGGATAATGAAGCTTAAAGAAGAAGAAAAATACTTTTTGTTTATTTAATTATTCTTTTGGAAAAGAAAATTGATGGAAAATGTAGAAGAAATAAGAATCATATTATTTTATTAAAAAGAAAAAGAAAAATAAAGTAGAAAATCGCTATCAAATATCTTTGAGAAAATGACTCCGCGACAAGGATCAGATCTTATTCCTGTTTAAATTACGTCAATGTCCAAGTGTTGTTCACCATATTTCCATTTTGGAAAAAAATATATATTATAGGATGTGTTCAGTAATAACGGAAAATATTTTTTCAAAAATATTTTCTTAAAATAAAAATTTATTGATATTTTTATATTTGGTATTTAAATAAAAATTTGGAAGTTTTTTTTATATATAATTTAGACAAATTCTATGTAAGATGAACTGGAGTAAGATTGTGAGTGTTGGAGGGTGCTACAGATGAAGATTCGGAGTTTTGGAGGGGGTTGAGAGGATACAAAAAATAATGTCTGTCATTTATGATACTTGTTTTTTGTTTCAACTTTGAAAATTATTTTTTATTTTTGATGAATTTATTCTGACTTCCTATAGAAAATATTCAAATTTTTAATCAGATGAACATGAAAATGAGTACACCTACTTTGTTATTTTTTATGAACAATCCCTCATCTAATCTAACAATGATTCTAATTTCTTCAATCAAAATAATTATAAATAAATAATAAATCTTCAATTTTAATCTAGTGCACATATGAAAGAAAAAGAAAAAAAGAAATAGGCACAAGGAAGTCCAGACGAAATTTCTAGAAAACGTAAATTTCTTGAAATTGTATAGATTTTTGTAACTTTTTAATAGGGCAGCAAATATATACAATTCTAAGGAATTTACATTTTCTAGGAATTTCGTCGGATCCCCTCCTAGAGGTGTCATGCCCGACCCCCTAACTTTAGAGCCACTTCCTCTACCCCCAACGCAACTGAATCCACTAGATCCAGTCCGAGACCCAGAGATACACAAAACTTTCTTTAAATCCATCCTACTTAATAAAGAGGGTGCACTAAATGGTCATTACTCATACTATAACAATGGTCAATCAACACTGAATCCAAATGAAATTGGAGACATGATAGTCCTTAGTGATGAAGACAGGAAAAGAATCTGTGCACCATGAAAATTTTTAGTAATTGCTAGTTGTTCAAAAAAAGATTAGCACATAATTACTTGAAAACTAAATTGGTTGACTTGTGGAAACCCACATAACCGCTAACTCTGGTTGATCTAGGGAATGACTTTTATACCGTCAAGTTTAACAACCCAAACAATATGCTTAAAGCTCTACATGGTGGTCCATGGTTCGTCACCAAAAATTTTCTCTCAGTAAGGTAATGGGAATCGAATTTTGTTCCTGAGAAAGCCACATAGACACACACAGTCATTTGTATTAGGCTGCCTCAGCTCCCAACAGAGTTCTACGATAGGAATATCCTGGAAAGAATTAAAAATAAATTTGGTGCATTGCTTAAGATTGACACTTGCACCTCAGTGGCCTTACGAGGCCGGTATGCAAGAATATGCATACAAGTCCCTTTAGATGAACCAGTAAAGATTTTTGTCAATATTAGAAGGCATAAACAAAAAGCAATCTATAAGGGGGAAGGGGTTTTGTGTATTGGGTGTCTAAGGCTTGGGCACATCCATAAAAACTGCGTTAGACAACCCTTTTAACCCATAGAGAAATTGGACAAGACAAATCCCTCCAGCAGTAAATCATTGAATACATCCGAAGAGTGGCAAACAATCACCTTTTCTAGAAAAAAGGCCAGTACCAAGCAACACCAATCCCTTAAGAAAGGTAAAGGAACAACAAAGGAGGACCAGACACAGATAAAAATCTATGGAGCAGCATCAGGTAAGTTCCTAAACCCAAACTCTTTCACACCCATTACAAATGCTAATGATAATGATAATGATAATTACAGTAATGATAATTTCCTAAACCCGCCTCTACATATTCTGGGAGGAGTAACTCCATTGTCACTAGGATAATCATCACCCTAGGATGATTGACATGACCAACTCAGTCATGTTAATTAACTTTCCCTCTACTTCTTTCACTATTTTGAAACCCCATAACTCAAACTAAGTGAAATGAACCGGCATTGTCTCCACCAATGGTGAACCCTTTTCCCAACAACCCCAAGTTTTTGAAGAAACCTCTCATATTAAATACTACTCCACTCCCACCAAATCGGGTTCCGACATCATGGGCATAACTGGCATTAGGGGGAAGACAATATCACACTGTGTCATCACCGATAGTCCTAATCATCCAAGACCCACCTTAGATGGCATAAATTGTGAAATAAGGAGTAGACCAAATAACGGAGGGACTCGGTTACCAAATCTGGTGTCAAACCTTACTTCAAGCCCAGATGCTAGGGACTCTAAACATGATGAACTCGAGCGAACTCAACTCACTCATGAGCCATATATTCAAGATCTTCCAATTTTACCCAATAACCTCTTACCTTTTAAAGACGAAAACATTGAACTTCATTCTGTGGACTCCCCTGGAGCAGCCCAATGCAATACCAATAACCCAACTAACTCCAAAGGAAGACCTAGCAAAAGCAAGTACCTCAGTACTAAAAGAACTAAGGTGGAGCAACATGGAGATAGAACAGCTCCTAGCGGAGCTTGTGGAGCTATACGTAGAAATCATTACTTTGGGAAAGCTGCTTTGGAAAGAGTTCAACGAGATATTTAGCTCAGTTATTATTCCACTCTTTCCCCTAGTGATGAAAGTCCTCAACTTGACTCTGGGGAATTCTGCGGACCAGGTCATACCGGCAGTAGCTTTGACCCCTTAATTGGATCAGAGAAAAGATTCCCAGAAGGACAAGGGGAAACAACCAATGACCAGCTCTCTACCCAATCCCTTTTCCCCCATAAAATTCATCATTTGGAATATCAGAGGAGCTAGTAGTTCTAAATTCAAGCGTTAGTGTGATTTCCTCATCACATCCCACAATCATGCTATGGTATACCTTCTTGAAATCAAAATGGTAGACCACAAGCACATCACTAAAACTTTGCATTTTGAGGCTTATCTGGAATCAAGCGCAGTTGGAAGGAAGGGGGCATAGTTTTCATATGGAAGGAGGATTTTCACCATCTCCAGAATTTCTTTATATCTCCCCAAGGCGTCCACACGATTGTGAAGGTTAGTAGAAATCCTAAACCTTTTCTCTTCTCTATTATATATGCTATCCCGATCTTAATAATCGCTTGATGTTTTGGGATGAGTTATGTAATATAGCCAACACCTATAATGGGGATTAGTTTATGGGAGGGGATTTTAATGAGGTCTTGGGAGCCAATGAGAAATTAGGAGGAGCCCCCATCAACAATAATAGGGCCAACCACTTTTAAGAATGCCTAAATTATTGTAACATGGTGGACTTAGGATACAGGGACTGCAAATACATCTGGACCAGTAAGAGATACCGTAATAGGAGGTGTTTTATCCAAGAGAGGCTTGATAGATGTGTTGCTAATACTTCCTAGATAAACCACTTCCCCGACTCTCTTATCACCCACCTTTCCAGAACTAAGCCAGATCACTGCCCTCTGCTCCTTTCCCTCTCCAAAGGAATCAAAAGGCATATTGACAAACCCTTTAGGTTTGACCCTATATGGTGCAATCACCAGTCCTTCCATAGTTTGGTTGGGAATTGCTTCATGAACTCCACATCCCTTACATCATTCCATCTACCAATTCTAAACTAAGTCACCTAATGGAATAACACTATCTTTGGTAATATTCTACATAAGCTGAGAACTATTCTTGCTAGGCTTGATGGGATCCAAAAATTCCCTAACTATCATACTAACTTATTCCTCCACAACCTGGAGAATGAACTCCTCTACGACTATGATAGTCTCCTTAAATGTGAAAAACTTTTGAGAACCAAATCCAGAATCTCCTGGCTCACAGAGGGGAATGCAAACACTTTCTTCTTTCATGCCTCTACCATTAATAAGAGGAGGAGGAATAGGATTACTGATCTCTGAGATGAAGTTGGTAATCTCGTTTCTGGAGAGACAGACATCCAAGCTCACATCCCCAACCACTTCAGAGATTTCTTCACCTTCAGCCATATACGTAGCCCTAACAACCATTTTGTGCCTGCCAATAATACCCATACTATTTCTCAGAACATTAAGTCCACCTTGGACCCCCTCTCCGAGATACTGAAATCATGGTGGCCCTTAAATCCTTTAAACTTCATAAAGCTCTAGGACCTGATGGCCTACACCTGCTATTCTTTCAAAAATTCTGGAACATAATGGGTGTTAAAACCATTGAATTCTACAAAAGGGTTTTCTTCAGCTGCTCCATGCCTCCTGACTATACTACCACTCTTATTTGCCTCATCCCCAAATGCAGAAATACTGAAACCTTGAAGAACTACAGACCCTAGAGGACTTTGTAATAATACCACCTATAAACTAATGACCAAAATCATAGTCAACAGAATAAAACCCTACCTTCCCTCCATCATTGGGCTAGGCCAAGCTAACTTCCTGACCAACAGAAGAGCCTCTGACTATGCCATAATCATTCAGAAATACATCACCCATTTCAGTAAAATGAGAGGGAGAATGTGATGCTCCAAAAAAATTTTCCGTTAAGATCTCGGATGAAAATGTGTTGAATTTTGTTATTTATCATGATTAATAATTTTTTGTGTGAAATTTTTGGATATGCGACCTGTCATCGTGTAGAGCATCAAATAAGCTTTCCAACTATATGTGGATCATAAAAAACAGACACTCGAGCGATGAGTTATGATCATTTCGATCTAACCGTGAATAGTGGTGAACAACAAATGTGGAGGAAAAAAAATACTGAGGCCAGGCGAATTTTTGGGTCAACTTCAAATGATCATAACTCCTTGTACATAATGATCTGGGTGAGCTACTATATATTAACAGAAATCTCTAAAAGTTCTCTTTCCAATTAAATTGGTTTCATCCAATTTGGCTATCGGAGCAAAAAGTTATGGTCGATCTACTTCAGCCTATCAAAATAGTCCACCAAAGGACATATTTGATATTATTTGATTTTTAAGGGTATTTTGGTCATTTCCACTCCAATCCATCTGGGTAAACCATGGATTTAAATCCATTAACAACATTCAGTTGCTCACTTTTCTCCAAAATTTCCTAAGGCTCAAACCCCAGCCCTACTACTCCAAATTTCATCCTTCTATGTCTCTTGATTGAACCGTAGAAATTTCAAATTGATTTGGGATTCGAGTTGATCATGTTAAGGGCTTCGAGAAGCACCCTTTATTATCGTGAATAAAGTTTCGGAGTCGGAAGTTCATATTCATCTTCCATTTTTAGGTATGTGGGGTTTGAACAAGAATAATTCTTCCGTTCTTGTGTCAATATCTTTAATTTTTAGTATGGATTATTATGAGTTTCGCAAATGAATTTATTTCCAAGATATCCTACCATGAGATTTTGATTATGTATATATGTAAATTGTTCAAGCTTGCCAATTATGATTATTTAATGGATTCATATGGTTTTGTAAGTTGAATTATGTCTAAATAATTCGATTATGAACTTATAAAGATTTGAATTGTAAGTTTTGAATCACATGAGTATTTGACTATTTTCGTTCTATGAATTGAGATTTAATATTGGTATTCTTGGTGTTTCTATCAAGAATTGATATATTTTGAACATGTATCCACGTTTTAAGTTCAAGAATGAATTATTGATAATTTCCAAGTATTTTCGAGCCATGTGTCAAATTTTGAGCTTCCTTATGACGATTTGAGTTATTAGGTATATTGATATCGAAGTTGCAATGAGTCTTGGTATTTTTCGGATGGTTTTGATGAGTTAAATTGTTGAAAATATTACGTATTGAGTCTTCTTATCTTTGTCCAAATATCGAGTCGGTTATGGTTCAATGCATTGATACCTTGTTGATGTTGAGGAAGATTAAAATGTTTTGAGCTAAAATGTGTTGAGTTAGGAATCCACAAATTGATATGATTTGATAAATGAGAAAGAGATTTGATTTGATCTTTATGATATACCCTTGTGATGTTGTGGTGGATTTCCTAACGCGTTCTGAGCTTGTCGGGGAGTAGTACTTAGCACCGAAAGGGAAATTTGGTATTTCCCTAAACCTATGTGCCACCGTAGGGTTGTTTGATGATGATATTATTGGCCAGAGATCCCGATTGTGATTATTGCAGTTTTAAGGTCGTACTCCCTGGCAAAGAGTATGATGTTCCCGCCAACGAGGGTTTCAAACGTTGGTATTCCAAGCTCACGTGGGGTTGTCGGTTATAGAAAACTCCCGTGTCCATAAGATTAAGTTTCTTGAATTACCGAGTCACTCCGAGATTTGAGTCAAAGAGTTGAGATGTTTATGATGTTTTATGGTCATTTATGATGATTTATAATTACCTATGATGATTTTTGACGATATGATAATTTATGATGATTTATCATAATTTATGATTTATAATGATTTACGTGGATTACGAGATTTTATAATATGAACTGTTTATTATGAAATTACGAAAAGTATGATTTGATATAACTCAAGCCAAGTGAATCATCATTGTCCGTATGTATGTTTTCATGAAATTGATTATACTATTTATATTGTTGCATGCACCCCCACATACTCAGTATATTTCAAAGTGCTGACCCACATATTTTCATGGTCTACATTCTTACCAAAATGTAGGTACAAGCTGTAGCGCACATAACATGTTCAGCTGGGTCGCAGCTCTCGATCGACAAGTGATTAGTCCTTTTGATTCAGGGACTTGAGTTGTTCAAATTTGAGGTGTATTGTATTTTCTGTATTCAGTCGTATTGAGTAGGGGTAGTTGGGAGTCATGACCCGGCTATCTTTGGTCAATGCTAGTAGAGGCTTCATAGACAGTCACTAGTAGTCAGTGTATTCAGTTTCAGATTTGTATATATATATGAGCAGAATTGTGACCGTGTAAATTTACTTTCATGTTGTTCAGACTAAGTTAGGGATTGTTTCCACATTATTCTGTCTATTTTATGTATTTTATTCAGTTGCTTTGGGTTATGCTAGATGAAGGGTTAGCTTGGGGTCACTTGTGACCTTAAGCACCGTGTGACGTCTCGGGATCCGATTTTAGGGCGTTACAAGAAGTTCCAATATGATCCTGAAAATTAACCTTGAGAAGGCCTTTGACAAAACTGAATAGTCCTTCATTAAGAATACCCTTCTATTCTTTGGCTTTCTTGACAACCTCACCAAGCAAATCATGTCCCATGTCACTTCCTTCTCCAAAGCTGTGCTAGTCAATAGAAGCAGAACTAAGTATTTCAATCCCTCTAAAGGCATCAGACAAGGAGACCCCATGTCACCTTATCTTTTCATCCTTTGTATGGAGAGATTATCCAGGAGTATTGAATCCAGGTAAATTCTAAGAGATAGGACCCCATCAGCATTACCAGTGGAGGCCCTAGGCTCTCCCACCATTTCCTTGCTAATGGTCTCACTTTATTGGCAAGATGTAATTTTGCAACTGTCACACTATAGTCAATATTTTGAAAGTATTCAGCCACCTTTCTGGTCAATCCATAAACAATGCCAAGTTCAAAGTCATCTTCTCCAAAAATTACCCTTCGGAGAATGCTGACTTGTGTACTCAAATCCTCAACATTCAGGCTAGCCAAAGCTTTGAAAAGTATCTAGGTTATCCCATATCCCATCAAAAGCCCTAAAACAGTGACTTCCAATCATATTGGATAACATGAAGCATAGGCTAGCTGGTTGAAAAACTAAGTTCCTCACTATGGCTGGAGGAACAATTTTTGCCAAATCCACCCTTAGCAACATTCCAGCTCACATCATGCATTACATCAAAATACCCAGTAAAGACCATGACCATATCAACAAAATGCAAAGGGACTTTGTCTAGGGCAGTTGTGCTGAGAAAAGAAAACTTCACTTTCTCAGCTAGGATGTCCTTACAACTCCCAAAAGAAGGGAAAGGCTAGGACTCTATAAAAGTGAGATTAAGAATAGAACTCTTCATGCTAGCTTGGCTTGTAGACTCTTCAAGACCCCTCCGGTATATGGAGTCAGACCTCATTACCGAATACAAAAACAGTAGTACAACCCTTGAATCAAGAATCTAGAAGAATGTTATGGGGGCTGGACTAACTGCACCAAGGGGATAAACTAGAGGGTTAATAAGGGGAGCGAAGTTAGATTCCTTTTGGACAATTGGATACCCCACTTAGGTAATATTAGGATCATCATCCAGGGTTCCCTCAATCACACTGATGTCATTATTACCATGCATGACTTACACCAGAATGGTAACTGGAACTTTGAATCCCTTTCTATTAAGCTCTTTCAGCACTTAAAGGACATTATCACTTGCACCTTTCTTCCCATAGCTCCACTGAGAAAAACCAGACCATTTGGGGTCTAACCAGCAATGCCCTTTTTAGCACTGGAAGCATGTATAACCTTCTTAAGGACCTGGGGGAAATCACTCCACCCACAGGAACTTTAATCTATTATGAAAAGCTTCAATGCATAACAAATTCAAAACCTTTCTGTGGTTAATTCTCCACAACAGGCTACCCACTAATGCCTACCTGAATCATATTGAACTTCCCATTCCCCTCTAATGTCACTTATGCCAAGATCAAGAGGAAACCATAAACCATATCTTCTTCCAATGCCAAAATGTTACTCAATACTGGGCTAAGGTTTTTGATCAAACCCAGATCAAACCCACCCAGGACTGGACCAATATGAATGTTGTTACCAGGGAAGCTTACCTGGTATACTCTCTTTCCACACTGCTTCTGGGTTATTTGACTCAACAGGAATGACAATAACTTAAATAATAAAAGCAGCCCCATCTTTACTGACATGGTCATTTTCCTTGCTACTGAATTTAGTATGTTAGTTAGTAAGCACCCCTCACACATCACCAACCATACTACCTTTGCTACGAAGTGGAACCCTCCTAACAATAGTTAATTGAAGCTGAACATCGACGGCTCAGCACTCGCTAACCCTGATATTGGTGGGCTAAGGGTAGTCTTTAGGGACCACAATGGCCAATGGGTATTAGGTTTTTACATCCATCTTCCCCATACTACCCCCACCATGATCGAGTTACTAGATTTAAGGCATGGTCTGACCACTGCCAAATCTAATAACTTCGACCATTTCAGCATTGAAGTTGATTCTAGTGTAATTCTCCAAATGCTTGCTAATGATCACTCTTTCTACCACAACATTCTAACTGAGTACAGGTCACTGATAGAGGAGACACAACCCGCATCTCCAGCCAAGATTTTCAAAGAGCAGAATGCGGTGGCGGACATGCTCTCGAAGGAAGGAACTAAAAGTCAAGTCATGGTGTCCCCGAAGCTCTTATGACAAATGCCCCTTTTTGTATCTGGTTGTCTAAAACAGACTGTAATGAGTCGTTAACCCAACGTAGAATTAAAAGCTCTTTTATTATCCTACAGGACCAAGATGCAGCCCCGAACAATCTATTTTTGGCTCTTTCGCACATTAGGAGCACAATCCCTTTCCCACCCTAATTTCTAATGAATTAACATCTTTTTAACAAAAAAAAAAACTTTTTAGTAGGACCAAAAATTAAACACCGGCCTTTTTAAAGGGTCACCAAGAAAAACTATAGCGTTACTTCTTTGGAAAAATTATAGAATTAGATAAATCTTGGTGACTAATTTATATTACCACATTTAACTTTAAAGAAATTATAAATTAGAGTATATCTTCAAATACGCAGGAAAATACATGATTATCAAAAAATACACGTTCTAACGACATCTAACATATTAAATACTCATGTATCTTTAAATATACGGATATATGAAGATATATGTTTTTAATTCTTGTATAAAACATATATTTGAAGATACACAAATACATGATCTCAATTGATGTATCTAAAGTATCTGACATATATATAAGTTTTTGAAACATATGTTGCGCCCTGTAATTATGATCTAAAGCTCCCACACTTTTGTGGTTTGCCCTAGTTCTTTTTGGTATCGCCTCCTTTGATCATAAAGGAAAGTGAATAGAATATCAAAACAAGGAGATTAAAAAAAAAAAATTGATGACTTTAAGAACATGTCGCATCACCTATATTTACTTATCCACTAAATTAAATTTTGAGTATTAAAACCTCTACATTAATTACAGATTGACATTCATATATACCGAACAACTTCCTCGGCTATAGAAGATCAAAGATTTGTTGGATTTGAGATTATTACCTTTGATTTGTAGTCACTAATTGATTGAACTTTTTGTCTCTAAAAAGTCAAACTTTGTGTTCAAGGGATCAGTTTCTTTCATACTGAATTTGGATGCATGCATTATATCCATCGATGTGAATGTTAAAATGTCCTCATGCATAAGAAACTATTAATTTGACTTAGTAGGAAAATCCAAATAAATCTTCCTCTGGTATCCACCTTGTGCATGTTATATCGTCATCTATATTTCGTGTGTATATGTTTTACGGATAAAAGCCAAAAATATATTTTATTTATTAAAAATGGTATAAAAATGTCCGTCATCTATCTTTTGGCTTTATAATGTCATTCACATTCACCTTTGAATTCCAAAATATCCTTTATATCCAATTTTGGACTCCAAAATATTCTTTATTTAACACCCCAATATTAAATAATAAAAAAAAAATTCATTAATGATGAACACCTTCCCATAGGTTCTCATTTAATTAATTAAAAATTTTAAAATACCATAACCCACAACACTCGACCCGCCCCATTCTTGAACCTTCACCCACACCCTATTTTATTTTCTATGGTCAATCCATTCTTCATCCGATAATTCTCCCGGATCCAAATTCAGCCCTTCCAGATTTGCCTATCAATATTGGATCCTAATATATTAAGTTAGTTGATTTTGTGACAATCAATACTAGTTATGGTATTTTAAAATTTTTAATTAAATAAATAGAGATTAATGGGAAGGTGCCACGTCATTAATGAAATTTTTTTCATTATTAAATATTAAGGTTGTTAAATAAAGGGCATTTTGGAGCCAAGTCCAACGGTGGATGTGAAGTGCATCTTGGAGCCCAACGATGGAAGTGAAGGGCGGTGAATGAAGGATATTTTTATACCATTTTTAATAGATGAAGGATATTTTAGGCCTTTTTCGTATGTTTTATAATGCTCCTTTTCTTAATTCTGAAAATAGACACATACGTTATCTTAAGATTTAATTAATAACTAAACTGGATATTTCACCATAATCTATGATTATGTCGAATTATTTGTTGTAGCCTTTGGTCACCAAAGCGAGAGGAATGTCAACTGCTTGCTAATCGGGAGTTATATGAGCAGAAACGTTCACGTACGACTCTATGAGAAGAGCGGTGGACAGAAATGGATATGTTGATATTACATTAAATTGAACAAATATTACATTAAATTGAACAACTTCCTCTTATGTATGATAAGAAGGGATCGATATGACATTAATTCAATTCAACGTATAAGATGTTTAACGAAAAACATAAGCTCTCTTATGTAGGTTATATTGTAATGTATTTTTTGTACTTTTCCCGTGGGTATTGTCGAGAAATGGATTTTAGGTCTAACTCAACTTTAAAAGTTAGCTCATGAGGGAGGATTGCACAAGTTCATATAAGGAGTCCATCAATCCATTCCCTAACCGATGTGGGACTTTACCCACTCTAACACCCCCTTCAGGGCCCAACTGGCACCTCGTTACTCCCTTCCTTTCTTATCTCATATGTCACTATTTTTAATGTCTCAAGGACTTGACAACTTTTATTACTATACTATAGCAACATGCTTTGATATCATGTCAAGAAATGAACTTTGGGCCTAACTCAACCTCAAAAGCTAGCTCGTGAGGGGACGATTACACAAGTTCATATAAGGAGTCCATCAATCAATTCCCCAATCGATGTGGGACTTTATCCACCCTAACAGGTATAACCCATAATATATTCTTTTTTCTAGATAACTGTAAAAACTTGAGTTAATTTGATATGACATTAAACAACTTTCCTATATATGATAAGGAGGAATCTCTATTTAATCTTAATCTTGATTAATTGAATAAGCTAGAGATTTAATTCCACGTACAAGATGTTTAACCAAAAACACAGATTCCTTATGTGATTTATGTAATGTACAATATTCTAACGTAGTTGTGATTAGTGAATTTCAAGAGTATTATCTATTCGTCATTTTTTTTTTTAAATTTAGATTTAATCGTGTCTTATTCGGATTATTGAAATTCATCATTATAGTAATACAAACCTTTATATAATGACAATGTTTTGTTCTAAAAATTCATAATTATTATAGAGAGGTGTTGCTATACATGTATAGTGGCATTTGATGTTTTAATCTCATTTAGTTTTTATAAAGAAAAATATAAAAAATTACTAATTAGAAAAATAATAATAGACCTAGGCGGTTCCAAAAAATTTCCTAAGGGTCTTTTTCCCTTTTATACCTCAAGTACAACAACGGTTGAAGAACTTAAAAAACTTACAATTTGCATAGTTTAATTTATATTATACAATACATAAGATATCTTTTATAAAATATTAATATTGCACAATATTTGAATATGTTATTATAGAGAGGTAAATTTACAAAGATTATACCACTATAATAATTGTTATCGTGTGCTGTAGATAGAATATCGTTATATAAAAGTAAAATATAACATGAAAAATCAATTTCGGAGAAAACTAGGCCATAAAATTTCATTATAACGATACGAGAGATCGTTATAAAGAGGTCTGACTGCAATTCCTTGCTAAGTGAAAACATAATAGAGGAATAAATATAATATATGTTATTATCTAAAAAAAAAAAATAGAATAAACTGAAGCTACAGTTATATATATATATATATATATTAAGAAGAAACACCAAAAAGAGGTTTGAGTAGTAAAAGTTAAGTTTCTTTAATTAAAATATTGATTATATTTAATTTAATTTTTCTTATGAGTCAAAGAAATGCGAGCAAATACACTGCTAGAAATATATAACAAGATTAAACAAGAATGAAAAGAAGTGTGCACCATACTCCATAAATGAAATAAATTGAAATAAAAAATTAGCTTTTCTTCCCTCGTGTCCTACATAAGTCGGCTATGATCAACAAGGATTGTTGTACTATGAATAGATTTCTTCAATTCTTAATTCGGAGTTCTGAATTCAAGCTTCGAATATAAAAAAGTTTATGTTGAGAAATAATTTTTTCTAAAAAAAAAATAAAAAATTTATACAATTATAAATTTAAGTAAATTAATCAAGATCTCAATATAAATATTAATATTATGCGGAAAAATAGTTTCAACCCAAAAAAGAGATGGAATAAGTTTTGCAAGTGTATTATTTTATTCATAAATAAATTAAACCCCTTACGAAACAAATTAAAACAAAAATAATTGTGGCCACAAAATCAAATTTCAGAGACCAATTTGGTTGCTTATATTCAAAGTGGCAGTCATATCAGTCTTGACTATTTTTTGTTTGATTTCTATTATTTAATTATTTCCATTACAAGAAAATAAATCTAGTTGATAAAATAATCATTTCATTTTATTTACTTTATGGAACATGCTGCTCCACCAAAGCTGGTTCTAATTTTAAAATAATAATCTTTTAATTAAAACATGTCATGGTCAAAACTTAACAGGTTAAAAGAGAAGCAAATATTTGACTCTTAATATGGTAAAACTTTTTAAAAAATAAAGTTGGGTTTAGTTGATGAAAAATAACTACTTTATGATGATCATTAAGAGTGGACTTTTATTACAAATGACATAACTAAACTTTTTTAATAACTAAAAAGGAATAATGCGCTAGAAATGATTTAAATTATTTTTATGTTTAATTATTTTGGATCAAAATGCCTTTCCTTTAAGTTATTCTACTCTAATTGTTTTTATGGTTAAAAATTTTTTTTTCATGAGACTTCATATGTAAGGCTTTAATTAAATAAATAGTACTGATTTATTAGTTCACAATTCTTTAAAGAGCCAAGAAGATAGTTGAACCAATTGGAGGTCGAGCAAACCAATTTACCTTATGGCCCTTTGAATTTTGTTAGAAATGAAACAACAATCTTCTCAGATTTATGAACAGACATATTGGTCCTCATACTTTAATAAGTAACTACATTTGAGCATTTCAGAAAGCAATTCTATAATGTTGCAAATATACATTTTAGAAAAATAGTTTCCAGTGTGATATATGACGACATTAGTAAAAGATGAAATGGGCAGAGAGATTTTAATTTCAAAATTGAGAATACTACTGTTTAGGTGTTGAGTAAACTCCCTAGGTCACTCATGTTTGAAAAATTGTCTAAAAGTATCATTTTTGTTTCATCTAGAACAAGAATATCACCTAACTCTTTCTATTTTCTTTAAAATATAGTACTTAATACCTTAAAAACCTTCTCTCTCCTACTTGAAATGTCATGTCATTAATTTTTTTTTTATAAATAGATCTATGTAACTTATCAAACTTATTTAACTAAAGTTTTATCCTAATTCTTTTTTAAAAAAGTAATTACACATGATATACTAATCATTGAAGATTAATTTAATTACACCGACAACTTGATTTATTTTATTTGATATGTACTTTTCAAAATTTCTTTTATTTACTTACTTATTTCACCACTTAATAATATTTAAAACTCAAGTACTTATAAAAGTTGGTAATCATTTAATTTTTTTTTGTTATTTATTTCATATATTAAAGATTCTTAAAGTGTAAAAGAAATAAAAACGACGGATTTCATATTTTAGACATTAAATTTATTATTTATATGAGAATAAAAGAATAAAATTCACTTTTTTGGATTATACAAAAGAATTTTTGGATTAATATAGTCCAAAGATATTATATTACCTTCAAATATAGAGTAATAGAGAATAAAAGAATATAATTTGTTATTTAAAAGCATTAATGGCAAATCTATGGTATTTTTTGTTGCCAAATAAAATTCAATAAGAAAATTTTAATATGTATTATTTCCTGAAAAATTTAATTTGGACATACATTACTTGCAACTTTTTATGCAAGATAATTTTTTTATAAATATATAGTGAAAAGATGATTTTTTTTTCTTGCAGATTTCGTACGCCCATAAATAAATCAAGTAAATCCATAAGATAAGACATAAAAATTTAGAAAAAAAATTGTTATTTTTAATTCAGTTTCTTCACTTTTTTGTGATCATTATATTTATATTTTATTTTATTATACAATTAAACACTAATTTATATCCGTACTTCATTCTAAATTCATCAAAAGCAAAGAATAATTGATTGACTAATATTTTAAAAATTCATTTGTAATAGTACTGAAGAAGGTACATTTTGTTAATATTTCTTAAAAAATTTAATTTGTTTCAAGACTACATAATTTGTCTTTCCTTCAAAAAAGGAGATTTAACTCTTTTATTCTCATATAAATAACAAACTTATTGTCTAAAATATGAAATCCACCGTTTTATAATTTCTTTTACATTCTAATAATTTTTTGTATATAAAATAAGCGACAAAAAAAAAAAAATTATTGTACCAATTCGTATAAGTACTTGTATTTTAAAACTATTATTAAGTGGTGAAATAAATAAGTAAACAAAAGAAACTTTGAAGATTACATATCAAATAAAATAACTCAAGTTTTTGGTGTAATTAAATTAATCTTGAATGATTAATATATCATGTATAATTTTATTTTTTTTAAAAAAAGAATTAGGATAAAACTTTAGTTAAATAAGTTTGATAAGTTATACATTTATAAAAAAAAAAAGAAATTTTAATGACATGACATTCTAAGTAGGAGAAAAAGATTTTTAAGGTGTTAAGTATATTTTAAGAAAAAAAATAAAAATTGGATGATATTTATTTCCTAAATAAAATAAAAATAATATTTATAGGGAATTTTTCAAACATAAGTGAGCATTGAGGGAATTTACTCTTTAGGTGTTTGACATACTATTTAAGAAATTGAGTTTTTGTGTGGTGAATCACTAAAATAAATAATATAATAATAAGATTAAATTGTTTCATAATTGCATAAATAGTATACCAAAAACTAAAATCTACAAATAGATTAAGAAGGTAAAAAAGAGTTATCTACATCAACATGTATGTTAAAGGATGGTCCATCTTTATTAACTATTCTTTCAATTCCGAGCAAGTTTAGATTAATTGCAAAAAAATTCATTATTCATTACCATTACATTTAAGCTAGTCTCAACATAGCATTATATAAAATAAATCCTTCAAATGTTTATTAGCATAGGTTAATTGTCATTTAAAAGGTTTTCTAAAGCCACATTTGCATGGGATAAAATTGACCTAGGGACACATGGCGCTAAATAGGGACCAACACGAAGATCCGATGCAAGAAGGAATGAGGAAGCTATGGGAAGCCTCTCTCGAGATAGCAACGGAATAGGCGTCCAGCGTCCTCTCGTACTAGATAGGTCTCAGCGGATCGTCACCTTCGGTAAGGTGGCACAAGGAGCAAACAAGAGACAAGTTTGGCATGTCGCTTAGGTATACGGACGGATCAGTAAAAGGCTGAGCAATGTTGCAGGAATATCAATTGAAACCCCCACTACAGAATAAGACGTGTGGCGTAAGGATATAAGTTTCGACACTATCCACGTGGCCTGCTTGACGAACCTCAGCGACAGAGACATCGTAAATTGATCCGCAGACATTGCGATAAGTCCTCTGTCCTACTATAGATGCTGCGACAACTTAGACCTCAGGCGACATATTTCGATTTATCAAGGCCTAATGCTATAACCTATAAATCATTGTCTCTCTTCATTTGGAAAAGGATCCTGACGCTCACTCTCTCACTGAATAAAATAATCTCCTTGGTCTTCAAACAGTTTTTTATTATTCACAGTTGGTCTTGCTTTGTTGTTTGTCTCGATCAATAGCTTGGAAAGTCGGAGCTAATCTCAAACGCACTCATATTCACTACGGAATCACTTAGATTTGTTTTTTTTTTACTTTGTTTGTTTCGCTTCCACAATACTTTGTTTGTTCCTGTTATCTTCTAGTAACCATAATGCTAGTTAATCTAATTGAAAATAAAATTGAATCATAACGCTTGTTCTTAATTCACCTTCAAATTTAACTGTATGAAATTGAAGATAAAGATAAACAATATTGAAATTGAAGATAAAGATAAACAATATTGAAATTGAATTTGACCGTAAGTGGATCAATTACACAGCCTGACCTATCCGTTTGACCAATTAATTCTCAGTAGTAAGTTAGGGGTGTAACTGGGAGGGAATACTTATACTCTTCAATTCTCAAAAGGAGGTGAGAATTACTTATAATAACATATAATTACATGGTGTAATTACTAGGTTACTTTTGCCTATCAAAATTCTTTTTTAGGTTACTTTTGCCGATAAAAATCTTTTCTTGTTATAAATATATCATATATAGTAAATGTCTACTTTACCATATATAATGAATACCTATTTTACCATATATTGTGTATGTCTATTTATGAAAAAGTTACAAATCTCAAGGTTAGTTTTCCCTTATAAATAAAGGGATTTTGCTTCACTGTAATTCATCCATTAAGAGAATCCCTCAGGAGAAATAACAATTAATCTCTCTTTCTATTTTCTCTACTCTTCTTCTTTGTTCTTTTATTATTTCATAACACGTTATCAACACGAGACTCTGCCAAACAGGTGAGATTATAAATCTAAAGAATTTCAAGGTTAGTAATTCCTTATATTATTTGTTTTTTGCTACTAATAATATAATTATTATTGGATTTGAGGAAAAATAATTGATTTGAAACCATTATGTTTTAAATTTATTCCTTAAGAACAATATTATCAAAAGGGATCATGATAATATGTTGGGTTCAAGTCCTATCGATTTATGCCTAAGACGCCTTTATATGGATAAGACGTTGAGTTTGAATCTCAATGCACCATATTGATGATATTATGATGGCTAAGACAAAATAATGAGTATTTGGTGAAAAATGATGGAACATGTCTCATTAAATATGCTCCATTCCTTAAATTGAATGTGATAGCAATAAATCATATGTATGCCTCAATTTGCTTTTGAAGTAGCTAGCATAATTTGATACGCTTAAGACATGATTATATTTCATTCTTCCTGAGAATAAGAATGCTTAAGGCATGATTATATTTTATTCATAGGAATGAGAATTTTGATTATTATAAATACAGACATAAATCATGGGGGTGAATGTGACTGTATATACACTCGAACATATTCTTTGTTGTGAAGATATCACAATCCACCTCTAAAAGAGGTAGAATAATTGAAAAATTGAATATTTTCAAGTTACTGAGATAAGAAACACGAATGTGAAAATTTACCTAAGCATGATGAAATCACATGCCATAATAAACTAAGAGTTTATTGTTTATTGATACGAAATCATGCAATAGTAAACCTGATATTTACTAAAGAATTTTTGTACATGTTATGGTAACTTGAAGTTACTAATACAAATCATTTAATCTATTGACATAAACGATTTGTCATCATGAAGATGTGCATATTGAGTATTAGACATATGTTGAAGAAATAAAAGATTCTTCAAGAATTGTTTATGTTGTTTGTTCTCATAAAGTTGGTTGGACCAACTAATGTTGGAATTTGATCCCTCAAAATCTGAAAAGTATAAAAGGTGAATATCGACCCGTTCACCAGTCATGTGATCTATTAAAATGCATTGATATAAGATAATCACATGTACATTCATTGTCAACCTGCAGTTTGACATTCATAAAATTGCTTGCTCAGTAAAATTAAGTTAAGAGCATAACTTTCAGATTGTGTAATCAAGACGACCTTGATGATGATGGTTTGACATTGAATGCCTTCGATAAATAGCTAAACCATTGCTAATGAGAACAAAGCTTCATGTGTTGGTCTGAAATATGATATGTTACATACAATAACACTTGTATGCATTAGACCAATAAATTAAATTATGATTATTTCTTCCCTCTCAATTGGTTCAAGGTCAGGAACCAATTATTCCATCTAATAGTTTTGATGTGTGGTATACAATTAATAATATGCCATGATGCACAAAGATGGATTCCTCAATGAAGATAGGGGATAAATGTTATTTTTCCTAACATAAGAGGGAGATTATAAGTAGCTATGAAATATGTTAGAAATTATCATCAGATCCTCATTCAAAAGATAATTCAAGTTGAATGTCGGAAGCATCTGTTGACTCAAATTTAGTATCATACTTAAGCTACAAGTGCTCATAGTTTTCATTCTTAAAGGACAAAATCTACGCATGCATGAAGCGTGGTAGACTAATCGGTTCCAAATGAAATAATCCTTGAAAAGGATAAGGAGCAAATAATCATAATAAGAAGGCAACGTGCTCTTGAAGAGCCTACGACATAACACTCCATGAAACCTTTTAAAAGGTTCAGGTACCTGAAAATAACGAAGTAATGAGATCTTAAAATGTTATATCACACTGTGAGCCGATATGAAATGATATATCATTAATGATATCTTTGATACAATATTGGCGCAATATTGTAAAAGATTATGATGATCTAAATTCTATGTTTATTTAAGCATGCTGATGTAGAAATATTTACCAAGTGACATGAAATGATGCATCTTGGTAAGCGTAAAACTTATTTGATTTGCAGTCCAGATACTTGAAGATGTAACATATGAAATATTGAATATTATCACTTGACAAAATTTAAATGAAAACTTTCTAAGGATTCAAGATGTTTGAAGCATATAAAAGTTTCTGGAAAACTTATTTAGAATCCTTATATTGTATAAGGTCATAACTTGAGAATTATTGAAACTTTTGGAGAGTTTTCAAAAGTAATAGAATATTTGCGTAAGTGAGAAACATGCATAATTGAATAAGGATTCATTCCGACCTTAAAAAAAAATTAGGAACTCCTCTGTTATGAAGTATCACATCTTAGTGCAATTGGTGCACTAATGTATCTTACAAATACTACAAGGCATGACATAGCCTTTTTTGGTCAATTTGTTAGCAAGGTATAGTTTTGCTCCTACTAGGAGACATCGAAATGAGATCAAACATATGGGCTTATTTTGCTCTAAAGATTGTAGTCCCGATCTTGTTGGTTATGCTGATATTGGGTACTTATCTGACCCGTATAAAGCTCGATCTCAAATAAGCTATATATTTACATGTGGGGATACTACTATATCTTGGAGATATACAAAGCAGTCTATCTAGCCACTTCATTGAACCATGATGAGATAATAGTTATTCATGAAGCTAGCCGAGAATGTGTATGATTGAAGTCCATGATACATCTCATTCGAGAAAAATGTGGTTTGAAATGTGACAATGCACCCACAGTTTTATACATAGATAATGCAACATGCATATCACATCTTAATAGAGGGTTCATCAAAGGAGATAGAACGAAACACATTTCGTCAAAGCTTTTCTACATACATGAGCTCCAAAAGAATGGTGATATTAACATGCAACAGATTCGTTCAAGTGACAATGTGGCTGATTTATTCACCAAGTCTCCTTCAATTACAACTTTCAAGAAGATGGTACACAAGATCGGGATGCAAAGGTTCAAGGATGTTCTCATTAGGGGGAGTTAATAAGCGTTGTACTCTTTTTTCCTTACGAGATTTTGTCCCACTGGGTTTTCCTTGTAAGGTTTTTAATGAGGCAGCCTATATGCTTATTGTTAGAGATGTGTACTCCTTTTCCTTCACTAGAATTTTTTTTTCCCACTGAATTTTTTCTAGTAAGATTTTAACGAGGTACATTATCTATCAATTAGACATTCAAGGGGGAGTGTTATAAATATATCATATATAGTGAATGTCTATTTTACCATATACAGTGAACATCTACTTTACCATATATTATGTATGTCTATTTATGGAAAAGTTACAAACCCCAAGGTTAGTTTTCCACTATAAATAAAGGGGTTTTGTTTCATTATAATTTACCCATCAAGAGAATCCTTCAAGAGAAATAACAATTAATCTCTTTTTCTGTTCTCTCTACTCTTCTTCTTTGTTCTTTTATTATTTCATAACATTTCTAACTTTGTAATTAGTATTATTAACTATTGAAGAGTCATGAGTGTTTTTTTAATTATTTTGAGTGTCTTTTCAATATTAGTATGGTGATTTCTTATAATGCTCTGAAATCATTGTTGGATAACTTCTCAAAGATCGACCCATCTTTTATGATGATGAATAATTAACTTTTCATAGTGACCTTCCTTTGATAATGTTCTTATTATCCATATCCACTACTATTGTTATACTCGAAAACAAGTGAATCGGAAGAAAAGGTGAAAAGAGCTTAATTGCCAACTATTTTATTTAAACATATATATGTTACTTCAAGCATGAAGAGTTCATCATCCAAGATAAAAATAAAAGAATACTCCAGTAGTTTATCGTTATAATGAAATGTGTTTTTACTTGTTGGCTTCTTATAATCATGAAATATGTTTTTAACTTAGTGGCTTGTTGCTATGATAACATGAAAAGTTTCGTCTAATTCTGACAATTTGTTAAAATTTTCACTTAAAGGGATTATCCAACCTGATTTGTCGATTAATTAATTATTTGTTTAATCACCTAGTAATGTTTTGAAAGAGTTTATCTTTAATTGAGATAATACATCAAAACACCCCTAAACTTGTAGCCAAAACTTACTTTAAACCCTAAACTAATCGGACAATTATTCACCCCCTTAACAATTTTCAAGTGAATTTTTTTCCACCCTACAAAAATTATACCACTCTCACTACGGAGAGTAAAGTATACACACCCCACGTCGTTGCCAAATCAGTGTCATATCAGTGTCATGTCATTGCCACGTAAGAAATTGTAATTTTTTTTTAAAAATAATCCAATACACATTATTTTTATATATTTTTTTAAAAAAAAGCAAAAAATATATTTGTACTTTATATATATATATATATACACCCCCTTCTTCTTCTTCTTCTTCTCCAGCCCCCCGGCCCGTTCCTCCTCCTTCGATTCTTTAACAGCCTCCATTTCTCCTCCTCCTTTAATTTCTTTTTCACCATTAACACCATTTTTCACCATTAACACCAATAACTTGATTCGAATTTAACAAAAAATTGATAAATAACTTGTTCATGTAGATTAAGCCATGGCTCCTCCATCAACATTTATAAATCAACAATTGCAAGTAGAACAAAACCTAAACTCATCCACAATAATTTCGAATCTACCAGATTTAGCAGTAATAATACTAATATTCATTCCTTTGTTCCGATCTGCCATGAAAATGATTCCTCCTTTAATTTTTTTCACTATTAACACCATTATTTCAAACCTTCTCAAATGCTCCAATAAGCACAAGACGAGGAAGTGATAAATTGTCATAAGTTATTTATCATCACAAATTGGATGTAGTCATTTGAAAAAATTAAATAAAAGGCAAAAAAATAATGAAGGGAGGGGTTAATGGAGCTTAGTAATGGTGTTCTTGAAAAAAAAAAGAATTTAGCGTAAATGAAGAAGATGAAAAAACAGGGTAGGGTGGAGGTAAAGGATACGAAGAAGATGAAGAAATGGGGGTGTTGGGGGTGGGGGAAGGGGGTGGTTATGAAGAAGATGAAGATGGAAGTGGATTTTTGATTTTTTTTTTTAAATTTAATATATATATACAAAGAAAACTTATAAAATTAAAAGGCGGGACCCACCATTTTTCATGTTTTTAAGCAATTAACGCGCTGATTTTTAAAAAAATTGTCATATCAGTAATTAAGGTGGAAAAAAATTCACTTAAAAGTTGTTAAGGGGGTAAATAATTACCCGATTAGTTTAGGACTAGTTGGGACTTGGGAGTGACAAAGGGGATCCGATATAAGTAAATTGAAAATGGGTTAAATAAAGATGAATAAAATATTTAAGCAAATAAAAGTTGAATTAATTTACAGATAGTATAAATATTCATATCCCTACTAAAAAAATCTGAAAATCCAACCACAAAAAACCGACCACACATTGTGGTTGGTTTTTAAATTTTAATTTTTTTTTCTTTTTTTTTTAAAAAGCGACCACATGTGGTCGCTTTTATATTTTAAAAAATAAAAATAATTATTTCAATAATTTTTATATTAATTATTATTTATTTTACAAAAAAAACATAACCGACCACTTATGGTCATTTTTTTTTAAAATATAATTGAAAAATATTTTTAAAAACCGACCACTTGTGGTCGGTTTTTAAAATT
>NC_061115.1:28688407-28698903 GCF_002878395.1 Capsicum annuum | reverse complement strand
AGATTATCCATCCGTTGTAATAGTTATTCTACCTATTATGACATATAGTTTATCTGTTGCAATAGGTTGGTCATATGTTGTATTATCTCAATGTTTCTATCTAAGTCCATCTGTTGCAACAGTGGGAAGACCTGTTTGATAAATTTCAACATATTACCTACCTGTTGTAATATATGTCTAAATCTGTTCAATTTTTCCAATAGATGTATCGTCTGTTGCAACAAATACATTATCTGTTGCAATATTTGAATCTAGTATTCCTTTTCAATTAATAAGTTCAAATCTAAGGAATAAATAGAATTTATAGACAAAATAAAATAAATCGAAGCCTTCAGAAATTGGCTATAATAAGTCAACAAATAAATGAAATGTAAAAAAATTGTTATGGGTACAGATCTCAACAAATACATCAACAACAATTTAAGTATGATGCCAAGGATTACTTTGACAGGCTCAAGCTATAAAGATCTACTCAGTATTGACAAGTTGTTCTTTATGGAATTCGGTTTTTCTCGTCGTGGATCTTTATTATCACTTACGTATGGTTTCTACACTTTTTGATCTCCGTATTTCCATAAAAAGAGTAGCATATTGTCAATGCTGTTCAGCAGTATCTTCTTCTACATCCACCTGGAAAGCCAGAATTGGTCAATGCTAATCACGGAGATACAACAAAATAGAAAAGGATAACTCATCTCTTCTAGCAAATCAAATAGGTCTTTCTCCCATTTTAAATTATCCCAAATATATTATATTTCTATTGCAAAAATGAATCAACTGTTGGGATAAATTTCTACATAAGGAAAACTTTGTATGATAATTTCCAATGGATGAACCATCCGTTGCAATATATGAATCATCTGTTGCAGCAGATAAGTCATTTGTTGGTATAAATAAAAGAGGTATGATGAGCTGTTTGATTGTCTAAAATAGACGAGACATAGATGACCTATCTGTTGCAACAAGTTAGTTAACTGTTGCAACAGATGTATATATCTGTTTGATAATTTTCAGCAGATGTGTCATTTATTGAAAAAAATATATATCTGTTTGTTTTGTCAGTTGGAATACATATATATTTACCTTCATCTCGTGCTGCTCTTCTTTAGACATTGTACGTTGCTCAGTGCAACACACAGGCGGATGAGTTGCAATTTGCTTTTTTGGATGCTTGATAATGCCCTGAAAATCACTCTTCTTTTCCTCTTAACCCTAATCTCTAATGGAGCAAATAGAAATAAAATCCTCTTTGATGGAATGAGACCCCTCTTAGATATCAATTCCTTTACAGAAACAGTTAATGCATTAATAGTATTAATCACTACATCATGTTTCGTCCTACAGTCTTTACATTTGTATGCAGAACATTCGCTGGGAGAGGTAAAATCTGTATAACTAGTATAATCATACTCATAATGGTTTGCTTTAAATACTGTAAGAGGAGCATCATTAGCACCAACAACAGCACCACTACCACCACTAACAGCTCCATCACTAGTAAGACCATCAACAACAACAAGCCTACCCTCCAAAATTATTTTTCTTATAATAGTTGTTGCTCCAAATAATTCTATTTTTATTCTGGCGATGACCTTAGGGTCCAATAAAGTTTGCACAGACCGTAAAGTAAGAAAAAATGACACCTTCAACTCTCGATTGGTCGAAACTAGCGACGGATACACAATCTAACATAAATCATTACATATATTAGAATGATGATTAGATCATTCCAAAAAAAATATTAATTAAAAGAAAAAATTAATTATAATTATACTTACTACATCCTTCGGGGGGTTGAACAGATCAAGAAATTTTATATTTTTATCAGTTTTGACCGACAACTATCTCAAGATTCTTGGACAGGAAACTCCTTCCTGGTAATTCATTTGTTGTCTTAAATAAGGAATGGCTTCAAACACCCCAGCCTATAAAATAACACCAAGAAATCAAAATGATTATTGAGTGAAAAAATGAATGATATTATCATAATAGAAGAAAGAAAAATTTACCATGAAAGCCTATAGAAAGCCATATAAGTTGACTGTTTTTGACGTTAACGGAGTCAACAACTATTTGACAGTTATTTAAAGCTTTTATACCCCCAAGGAAAGTTGTTAAACACCTCAAGATCCTCGGAGAGCTTTATTAAACCGAGGCTTATGTTGTTGTTAACGTTTCTCGCCCAAAGAATATTATATACAAACCAAACCAAGCACAATAACTGCTTGTGCTTCTTTGAAAGTCCTTTATCGTTCAACGCTTCTATCAAATTTTTGTTTTTGAAGCTTGGATCAATAATAGACACCAGGTCATCACGATCACACGACTTGCCTTTGCTTTTTTAAGTGTGCGGGGTGCTTTTTTGGGGTTAGAATAGGTATAACTTGAGAAGGAGGATAGTATTTTAGTCTAGTAACTATGGAAAACTCCTTCCAACCAAAACAAACAGGCATGCCATAGTAATTTATCCACACCTCATCCATTTTATCTTTGTTTTTATACATAAACCTACGCTTGAGAAGTTCATATACCATTTTCATTTGAATAAGAGCATTGTTGTCTTTCGGTAAATCAAGATATTTCCCAAAGCAACTGTCCCTAAAATAAGCATCCAATTTTTATTCTCGAAGTATTTTTCTGAAGGCGTCGAAAGATTTTTCCATGGATGACTTAACCACGAAATCACTTATTAAATCTGCGGCACCATCGCACTGCATTCTCACAGGATAACGATCAATGCTGAAGGCTTTGATCAATGGAAGGGCTATTAGCATTTGCATCATCTCTTTTGAGACATTCCTCCTCTCCGTGTTCATCATATTCTACTCCCGATTTAGATAACACTTGTAAAGCAAGCTCATAGAGTGGTGGATGTAGCCTAGCTGCTTCACTTGTTCCTTTACTTGGACTTGATTCGATTTCTGTTCTTTTGGGAACCGTATTATCTAAAATTAATAGAAACATAAAAAAATATATTATAGTTGATTAATGCATTGTTAAAAAAGAATAACAATAAATCAAACAAGCAAAATAGTAAAATAACAGTTGCAACAGATCATCTATCTGTTGTACCAAGTAGTATATCTGTTGCAGTATATAACCAAACTGTTGTAGTAGATAAGTAATCTGTGGCAATAATACAAAATATATTACTCATCTTTTAAGATAGATGAATGGTCTGTGCAACAGATCACACATTGTTGCGACATATGAGTGATCCGTTGGGATAGTTAAATAACCATTGCAACGGATGAGTAATCTGTTGTGACAATACAAAACAAATCACTCATCTATTGAGAAAAATGAATGGTCTATGCAGCAAATCACATATCTGTTATAACATAATCTGTTGTGACATATGAGTGATCTATTGGAACAGTTAAATAACCTGTAGCAATGGCTGAGTAATCTATTACGATAATACAAAACATATCACTCATTTGTTGAGAAATATGAATGGTCTATGCAACAGATCACACATATATTGTGAAAATATCTGTTGTAATATATGAGTGATCTGTTGGAATAGTTAAATAATCCATAAAAATGGTTGAGTAATCAATTACGATAATACAAAACATATCACTCATCTGTTGAGAAAGATGAATGGTTTGTCCAACAGATCATACATCTGTTGAAATATATGAGTGATCTATCAGAGCAGTTAACTAACCTACAACAACGACTGAGTAATCTATTGCGACAATACAAAATATATCACTCATCTGTTGAGAAAGATGAATGGTTTGTGCAACAGGTCACACATCTGTTACAACACATGAGTGATATGTTGGAACAATTATCTATGATCAATATTTTTTAGATTTCTTCCAACATAGGGTCGTCTATCACAGCAGATGAATGATCAGTTGAAAAAATCAAGTCTTGGACATTTCCTGTTAGAAGAGTTGATAGGATTTTATCCAATAGAAGGTTCATCTGTTGTATCAAATCATTAATCTGATGGTTCATCTGTTGCATCAGATGGTTAATTAGTTGCATCAGATTTTTTATTCGATGCTTAATCTGTTGTAACATATGGTAAATCTGCTGCATTAGATAGTTAATCTGTTGCATTAGATAATTAATTTATTGCATCAGAATTATAATCTAATGGTTCTTCTGGTGTATCAGATGATTGATCTGTTGCATCATATGATAAATTTATTGCATCAGATGGTTAATATGTTGCACCAGATGGGTAATTTGTTGGAGGAAACAAAAAATAGTAGCATAATTTTGTTCAACAAAAAAATAGCAATTTCATCATTTTTACCAAGAACAAGAACAGAACAAATCAACCCAAAATGTCATTTTGTTTTTGTAAACACAAACAAATGAAAATCAAAACTCAAAAAAATGCAACAAACAACAAAATATCATAATTTACTTCGAAAAGAGAAGAGAAAAAATACCATAAATTAGGGTTTTATTCAGACCGCATTTCAAATTAATGCAACAAATATTGAAATTATTAACCAATACTATAAGAAAAGTTGGCTCAAATTCCTCGTTTTCTTCAAAACTAAAGAGGCCATAAATTTTTACCTGTGAAAGAAGAAAAGGAACGATGAAGAATTAGAATTTGTTGTGGCCGAAGAGCAAGGCTGTCACGTCGATTGAAGGTTGAAGTCGAAAAGGAACTCTAAGCCCAACTATTTGTAGTCGGATGTTGAAGTTGCCGAGGATTTAAATGAGAAATTTGCAGAACAGTTGGTTGGGAGAGAGTTGAGAGAAGCTGTCGAGAGAGAGATGAGCGACAGGTTGATTTGAATTGAAGAGGGGAACTCGAAGCCCAACTATTTATCGTCGGAGGTAGAAGTCATCCGGGATGGAAGGGATAAAAGAGGGAAACTCGAAGTCCAACTATTTGTCGCTGGAGGTAGAAGTCACCGGGGGTTGAAAGGAGAAATTTTGTAGAACTGTTGGTTGGGAGAGAGTTGAGAGAAGTTGTCGAGAGAGATGAGAGAGTGGTTGATTTGGATTAAAGAGGGATGCGAGTTGGGTTGATTTATATTTTTGAAAAGATTAGAAAGTTTTGAAAATATTAATCAAGTCCACAATTAACTTAATCAAGTTTCCTAGTGATATTTGACCCTATCTGTTGGTCAATGTCACTAATCCTTCATTCAAAACTTAAAAGACACCTTTCCTTCAATTTTCTCTACTTTCTCCCTTGTGTTTTACATGTCACATTTTGCTTTTCAAATGTTAAATTATATGAACTTTGATTAATATTTTAAGATGTATTTTTTTATTATATTAATATAAAAAAATTGCTACTTATAACATTTCTCATACAGTTTTCAAACATCTCAATTTAAAATATAAATTATTAAATTAATCTACTTCAATTTAATTTCAAAATTTAGTTAAACTGACTTTTATAAAGTAAAACGTAACAAGTAAAATTAAAAAGAGGAAGCATATTGCGAGTTGAATGTGTACCAAAGCATGTGTACACAATTTTGTGATATTACTCTCATCGATCTTTTGAGTCAATTCCTCATATTATTACTCAATTTAGAGAATATCTTACTAAAGTCTTTTTTTGGTTCAATGATACCATTCAACTTTAAATATTTTCTTTACAAACTAATAATTACTAAAATAGTCATTATTCTTTGACAGAAAAATAACCAAAATGATCTCTTAAATTAATCTTTGAATTTAAATGGTCCTTAATCTTTAACAATATGAAATACTAATAACTTTTTAACTATAAAAAATAGTGTGTGTAATTTTAATTTAACTTTCAATTATAAAATTAAATAGTATAATCCACCAAAAAATGTGATTGCTATTTTTTAAATAGCTTATATGCACTTATTTATTTGGAACCTTAGGAGTTTAATAATAAAAATAATATTTTATATTTATTTATTTTATAAATAATCTTTTCTTTTGATAAAATATTTTAATTTTAGTTTTTAGTTTCTTCAACTTCAAAATTATTTTAAGGAAATACATAATTCATATAGAAGACGATGAATTCCTTCAAATAAAAAAAAAATTAGGGTTTCTAGTTAGTAGAAAAATAATGAGATATAAACATTTTAAAGAATTTCTATAATAAATAAAAATATCAATGGACATGATGACAATATCATATATCATTCAACATAAAATAAAGTTAGAAAATTTTATAACTACTGTGTAATTTAAAAATGTTAAAATTTTCAAATATTATTTTTGACAATCTTATGATATTATTTGGGAGTAAATAATATTACCTCTTTAACTTGATTTTGAAATTTTATTTTTGCTTTTGAATATCATGATATGTCTTTTAAATTACATTATGTACTTGTCTATAAAAATATATACAAATTTTAATTTATGAAGTTAAAACGTGAAATACTTTTGCAAGCCTATTAATATTCATATCAAAAACTAAACATCATTTAAATTCAAGATTTAACTTAAGAGATTATTTTGATCATTTTTCTCCCAAAGAATAAGAATTATTTTAGCAATTGTTAGTTTTTAAGAAAAACATATAGAATTAAATGATATTATGGGAACAAAAAAAAAAAAAAGAAGAATTGATTTTAGTGAGATATTTCTCTAAATTGAGTGAGAATAGGAGGACTTTACTCCAATTTTTCCTTAACACGCAGCTCTCAATACCACATAAATTATGATCAAAAGAGTTTTAAAACATTTTTGGGTTAAATTTTATGATTTGTCAAACTGCCCCCTTCCCCTTTCACATGAAAGACACTGATTAATCAAACACAACTTTCAGGATTAGTTCAAATTATCTTTAGGATTCAAGTGTACTCCTCTCCCTCTCTCCCTCTCTCCCTCTCTCCCTCTCTCCCCTCCCCTCAAAAGCATGAGAAAAGCAAGAACCCAAGGAGGATTAAATTACATTGCATAATTAAGGTTTTTCTTTTTTTGAAAATAAAAAAATTAACGATATTGATCTTATCATGTAAAAATTTTGATTCCGCACTGATTTAAGAGAAAAACTTCATTAGCCAAATACAACCTTGGATTAGTTTTAATTATCTTGTCAAGATGTCAAAGGACCAACAAAATATTTCGGTGTTGAAAGGGGGACAATGATATAAAGTTAGATTTTCTTGAAAAAGGCATATCTTTTCTGTAGAGAAGATTTGATTCGGATAATGGGGACCATACTACTTACTATATTTTATGTTGAGAATACATGAAATTAAAGGTAAGAAAAGAAAATGTACTCAAAAAACAATTTATACATTTTAAAAAAATTATGATAGAGTGGTAAGTCATTTTTTATTCTTAATTAGAGGTTTTAAATTTAAATCTTTATTAGAAAATGCATTACCTTCTAATATAAGATTTTGAATTCAAATACGAAATCATCTTCATTAAAACACACTTTACTTTTATTATAAAATTTACCAAGTCAAATATAAATTTAACTTGAATCCAATATAGATATCAAACATCAAATTTGAAAAATAAAAAGCAAATTACAAGTGTATTTTATTGTACTGAGAGTATAATAAAATTTCTTAAGATTGTTTGTCTTGTTATTAGCTGAGGGTATGCCCCTCCAACTAGGAAATCAATATTATATAATTCTTCTTCTGCCACTCAAAGTGTATTTCATCTATTTTGTGTCGGCCATGTTTGGCTTAGTCACGCTATCCATCAACTTTTCTTGCATAAGGTCTTTGTTCATTTAATGATCACCATTATATGCTCACATGGAAAGATATGCTTGTACACAGTACCAAATCACAACAACTAACATATTTTGTATTCCTTCCGTAGATTCATCTTACATCATTTGACTTGAATGAGATTTTTTATAATAAATAATCTAAAATAAATTTAGTAGATATTTATACGATAATAAATATCGTATAAAATTATTATTTTTTAAATATAAAAAAATGATATTCTTATCGAACAAGTTAAAGTTGAAAGAGTATCACATAAATTAAGATGAAAAAAAATATATTTTTACGAGGATGATGTGTATGTTTTTCTTATTTATAAAGATAAAAGGAAATAAGGTATCGTTTCCACCCCAAACTATAGTCGAAAAGTCGAATTCATACCTAAACTATATAAGTGACCTATTACACACCTTAACTATAAAAAAGTGATACTTTTTACAACCTGTCAGACATTACATCACTTGCATGTGGTGTGGTGTTTTACACGCGTTGCCACGTCAGCATAATTCGAATAAATAAGAAAAAAGACATTGTTTCCATCCCAAACTATAGTCGAAAAGTCGAATCCTCACCTAAACTATATAAGTGACCAATTACACACCTTAATTATAAAAAAGTGATACTTTTTACACCCTGTCAGGCATTACACCACTTGTGTTGTGTTTTACACGCGCTGCAACGTCAGCACCACGTCAGCATAATCCGAAAAAATAATAAATTTATTATTTTCATAATTTTTTCTTTTTCTTTTTAATTTAATTTTTTCCCCTTCTTCTTCAATGTCTAAAACCTCCATTGTTATCAATGTCCAAAACCTCTATTACCTCCATTACACCATATTCACCACCATAAACTTTATCCCACCAACAAAATTACCATAACAATTAATTTCTTCTAACATTGTTCTTCATCCGCAACTCATCGTCTTTTCTTAAAAAAAAATAAAAAAATTCTCAGCTATAATGGTCATTATTGTTTCAAAAAATGGTCACTCAACTGTTGGCCTTTATGTTTTAAATGGTAATGACCAATACATTTCTGTACTTTTTCTATTTGTTTTTTAGCTGTATTGTAAAAAAAAAAAACTAATATGGTAGCAAACTATAATTTTGGATGGATTAATAATTAACAGACAGAGAGGAGAAAGTCGACGATAAATTCGACTTTTCAAACGAGAATTCACCGAAAAACAACATCACTACAAAATTTTATATTTTTTTTTTATAAAATTTGGTTCTGCCCCTTTAAACATCAAATACAATTTGATTTTGTTCATTATGAAATTGACATTGAATCGATGAAGGTGGAGGATGAATTGTGTTATTTACGGATGGAGTTGGAATTTGAAGGTGGAGTGATGAAGAAATTGTGTTGGTTGGGGTGGGGGTGATGAAGAAGAAGATGGTTTGAGGTTGGGGTTGGAGTTTCAGGATGGGGGTTGATGAAGAAGATGATGGTTTGGGGGTGGGGGGTGATGAAGAAGATGATTGTTTGGAGGTGGGGTGGGGAGATGGATACTGGGGGTTGGGGGAGGAGTATTTTAATTTTTAAATTTTTTTTTGCATTAATTTTTAATTTAAACGCGCCAATTTTTATTTAAATAATTATGTATTTTTCACGTCAGATTTAGGGAGTAAAAAGTATCACTTTTTTATAGTTAAGGTGTGTAATAAGTCACTTATATAGTTTAGGTATGACTTCGACTTTTCGACTATAGTTTCGACTTTTCCCTTAATGTTTTAAGCCGTTTACTTTTGTTATTTAATAGACTGGACGCGTCTAAAATAAGTGAAGCGCACGCACCATAGAATGGGGGTCGCACGGAGGAAATAATATCACTTTTATATAGTTAAGGTGTGTAATAGATCACTTATATAGTTTAGGTGTGACTTCAACTTTTCTTGTATAGTATGGGGTGAAAATGATATCTTTTTCCAAGATAAAGAGATTGTTTAAGTTAGACCCTCAACTCAAATATAATACATAAAAATTAATAAGAAAAAGAAAGATATACCTTATTCAGCACTAATAAATTGTTCTGTATACAGATTTAATTATGCAGAATTATCTATAATGCTTAGATTATAATTTCTGGATTAATTTATGTGACCTGGAAAATGGCGTAAATAATTCTAAATTGAATGCAATAGGGTAAAATATTTCATAATTAAACGAGTAAATTTATATCACATATAATTGACAATAAATTCATCCTGTCAATCAATTACAATACAAATTTCATCTTTAATTTAATATTGAGATAATTCACACCATCCCATGTATGAAACGATATCTAAGGATATTCTGCTGCTTCCAAGTCTAAAACTGGTAGATAAAAAATTGGAACGAGATTACTAAGACACTAGTTTTTAACTAAAAGTGATATCTATAATCTTCAGAACAAAACAGTTTTATCAAGGGAAAAGGATATTTTATGGCCTTTTTAAAAAAATAATAATTTAAGTTTAGACATTTGAACATATAATGTCCAGTTGGATAAACAAATGCTATTTTATGGTCATTTTCTAATTTTTTCTAATTTGGATCATTTTGGTCCACGTAATTCATATACAGTCTATATACAATACTGATACAGTCTATATACAATATTCAACTTAGGCAATTCGGCCCTTTTAAAAATATTTTAATTTTTCTTTTGCTATAATTTTTTTAATTGATCAAATATTCTGTTTTTTTTTTGTATTGTTTAGAAATAATAATTAAATTATGTAAAAACGAATACTTATTAAATAAAATATGTATCTATATAAGATATATGTATAGAAATTGTATAGTTCTATCAAATATGTATATGTACAATAT
>NC_061115.1:28686231-28688307 GCF_002878395.1 Capsicum annuum | reverse complement strand
ATACAGTTATTATATAAATTTGTATCAAAACTGTATAATTTTCGTATAGAATATTTATATGTATAAGGTTTGTATAAAAACTGTATAAAAGGTGTGTAAAAACAGTATAGAACAAGCCAATAAATTGAAATGACTAGAAAATAAAATTTAAATTTCATGGCTATTTTCATTGAAATAGTTTAATTTGAAGTGTTTCCGTCCTTTCCCCCCAAAAAGGAAAAAGGACACTCTATGTCCTTTTTAAAAAATAATAACCCAAGTTTGGGCATTTAAACATATAATGTCCAGTCGGGTAAACAAATGTCATTTTATGGTCATTTCCTAATCTTTCTCAACTTGGGTCATTTTCGTCCATGTAGTCCATATACAATTCATATACAATACTAATAAAGTCTATATACAATACTGATACAATGTTCAACTTGGGCAATTCGACCTTTTTATAAATATTTTAATTTTTTTTTTGCTATAAAATTTTTAATTAATCAAATATTCTGCTTTTTATAATTGTTTTGAAATAATAATTAAATTATATAAAAAAGATATACTTATTAAATAAAATATATATATCTATATAAGATATATGTATAGAAATTGTATAATTCTATCAAATATGTATATGTACAATTTACATATAAAAAATATATATAAAGTGTATAAAAATTATATAATTATTGTATAAAACGTATAAAAAAAATATACAATTATTATATAAATTATGTATCAAAACTGTATAATTTTCATATAGAATATTTATATGTATAAAATTTGTAAAAAAACTGTATAGAATGTGTGTAGAAACAATATAGAACAAGCCAATAAAATGAAATGGCTAGAAAGTGAAACTTAAATTCCATGGCCATTTTCATGAAAATAGTTTAATTTGAAGTGTTGTTTCTGTCATTTCCCCTATTAAGGAAAAATGACACTTTATGGCCTTTTCAATAAATAATAACCCAAGTTTGGGTATTTGAACATATAATGTTGATACAAGAGTAATCACGGATATGGACTTAAGAGAGTGCGTGTTGGACCCGAGCCTTGGCACGTGCAATTGAAGTGTAAAAGAGGCCCAAAATGCCCCCAAATCAGCCCACAAATTACACTAGATGGGTGCTCACTCTTTGAAGGGCCTTTTGGTCATTTTAACTTATCTCTGTTATAGCTATAAAAGGAACATTGTAGGATTTTTAGTTTAGTTTTATGAATGAAATTGTAAGTCTTACAAGATAAAGAAACACAAGTCCTCTTTCCTTGAGGCACCCAAAATCGAAATTAGGGCTTGGACAAGTGTAGAATCACTTGTGTTTGCATTTGCTTGGAAACATTGATGCTTGAGAGGTGGATTCCGATCTTGTGTCTTCGTAAGAGATATATTTATTGTTGTGTGTAGTGTTAAGGGTCCAAGAGTTACCATTATTGGGTTCTTAACATTATACCTTCATGTGATCTATCTATCTATCATTTTTCTTTTGTAATCTTGTATTGTGAAGCCGTTTTTGTTGTTGTTGTTGTTCTTCTCATTGTTGTTTCATCTTGTGTTGTTAATTTAGTTTGTTATTGGCTGCAAAAGGTTTCACACACCTAGTTATATTGTCATTCTTGTATTTCATTCCTGAATTTGAGAGTGGTCTTCAAAAGGGTCCTCGATTCTTTGAATTAGTGGATTGTTTTTGAAGTGTATTTGGACTGTTTTAAGTCAGTTTCATGTGCTCCTTGGTTTTCTTGTATCAAATGTCCAGTAGGGTAAACAAATGCTATTTTATGGCCATTTCCTAATTTTTTCCAATTTGGGTCATTTTGGTCCACCTAGTCCATATATAGTCTATATACAATACTGATACAGTCTATATACAATATTGATACAATATTCAACTTGGGCAATTCGGCCCTTTTAAAAATATTTTAATTTTTTTCTATAAATTTTTTAATTGATTAAATATTTTTTTTTATTGTTTAGAAATAATAATTAAATTATATAAAAATGATATACTTATTAAATAAAATATGTATCTATATAAGATGTATGTATAGAAATTATATAGTTCTATCAAATATGTATATGTACAATATATA